>NC_092325.1:11993333-12296363 GCF_036785885.1 Coffea arabica
ATATTTTCTTTAGTTTTCTCAATTAAAGCGATGCCTTGACCCTTTCTTTGTTTTTGGAGGATAAATAAGTAATTTCACTCCATTAGGGCCCCAATTCAAGGGAGGTACACTCTATCCCTTATTTCTTACTTTATTTGACTCTATGTGCTCTATGTGACTTTACGTGTTTGATTGTATGTCTCTTGAATGTTTTTTATTTATTTCATTTATTTATTTGTTTGCTTTATTGGCTTTAGTTTGGTATATTTATTTTAGTTCAATTTTGATCATTTGAAAGGCAATGTAATGCCAAAGTTGTAGTAGATAGGTTATTATTTTATTTATTTATTCTTTTCCCCCTTAGATTGTAGTAGGGCCTCCCCTTTTGTAATAGATAGGGTTTATGTGCTATGTGCTTGTGTGTGCCTAGATGCCTATGTGTTTAATTGCTTTTCCTAGGTTTCTGCATCTAGATAAGCATGCTCATGTGCTACGTGCTATGTAAAACTATGTGCTTTGCATGTCTACTTGCTTTAGAATTATATTTGATTATGTGGATGGAATGTACGTTACCGTGGCTAGTCCAATGCTAGTCATGGTCTTTCCCTCGAGCTCTTACAAGTCCAACGCTTGTGAGAAAACACTAATAAAGGGCTAGTCCAATGCTAGACCCAATAGGGCCGTCCCTCGCTAGTACACACTCGCATGCCTTCACTACATTTCATTCATTTTTCCTTTTAGTATTTCTCATTTTTGCATGCTCACCTAACTTGTCCCTTACATATTTAGGTTTGCATTCTCATTTTAGACTAGCTCATTTGCTTGCATAGGGTAGGGAGTCACCCTGTTGGTAAGGGAAACAGGCGAGTATGGATACACATAGCCTTAGCACGCTTGTTTTCTTTCTAACCAAAAGGCAAATCAAAAGTCACGATTTAGGGTCTCCCCGTACCCGTTTTGCTTGCATTCCTCTAGGGCTCATGCATTCTAAGGCATTTTATCACTTTACCCACCATCACTTTGCGCTCTCACCTAACTCCATTATCACTTCGTACACTCTCACTGTCACATTCTCATTACCGCTTTACTCCACTATCACTTCACACACTCTCACTTTATACATTCTAACTCTTCACACTACCACTTTATCCACTCTATCTTTTTGCACACTCTCACATTTACATTTTACTTACTCATTTGCACACCTGCACCTTACACTCTCCCTCATTTTGAACACGTGCACTTTTACACACCCATTTACACACCTACACTTTACATACCTACTTGCACACTTGCACCTAGCACTCGTTTTTTACACTCAAAGACATTTTTGCACACTCTCATTTTTTCTCATTATTACTCGAGCATTCATTTGCATTTATTCGTGACCTCTTTGAGGATTCACCATGGGCTATCATAACTCATGTGATTAGGACCAATTGAGCCTCAAAAGAGACATTTTGTCCCATTCGAACCAATCATTAGATTTAGGTTTGCATTTATATTAGACACATCCAAATGCAATACATTTTTTTGGTTCGAAATTAAGGAAAATTATGACTAAATCACGCAACTAGCTTAGACTAGGGTAAAAGAGTGTCTTAGACTTTATCTTTGCCTTCTCTTTTATCAACCGTGACCCCCGAACTCATCTCTTTGATTTTCGTAGGTTAGGAGTCATATAAAAAGGTTTTTACTTCATTTTTTCAAAAACTACTTTTTGGGTGACTTAGTACACCCTAACTCAATACCAAGTGGCGACTCCTACATTTTTTTACCAAAACCTTTTTAGATTACTATTTTTGGCCAAACCGTCGCATTTAAAAGTCCCCATGGCCTTTTCCTTTACCTCTCACATTCAAACACTTCACATATTTCACACACACTACACATTATGATTTCAAAACGACTTTTTTTTCGATTTTTAAAAAATAGGGCGCGACAAACTTCATCTTGCAACCTCAATTTCTTGTCTCAATCTTGTGTTCCAACCATTAAAACCTCAATTTGCTCCATAAAAGTCCTTTGCTAAGGAAGATGGAAGAAGGTGGTGGAGTGGTTTTGGTAAGGGAAGTTAAGCTACCAACTTTTCTTGGGGTTTGAAGGTAATCTTGTCAAGAACTTCCTCTCTACTGCAAGTAATTGTTAATTGGTGGATTAGAGATGTTGAATATGTTGTTTTATGGAAGATTTCATGGATTAAAGTAGAGTTTGATATATTTCAGAATTTTTGGTGAATTTTCTATCTTTATTTGATGCTTAAGCATATGCCATGGATTGATGGCTTAGTGATGTGTGAAATGAAGCTTGTATATGCTAGATGTGATTTCCTAAGGAAAATTTTCGCTTGTGGGGTTAATTTCATATTTAGGGTTTCTAATTTGGCTTTGTTTGTGGTTGGTTTTGGAGCTCTCATTTGGTGAGATATGAATGGTATTGTGGCCTTATTAAGAGTGTTTAATAGCCTATGCTGTATATGTATAATTGTGGTTGATGGTTATAGATTTGGTGATTGTTTGTAGGATGGAAAATAAAGAAATTTAGGGGAAATGCTGTCCCATCTTTGAGAACATCTGATTGCTTTGAGAGCATCTTTGGAATTGATCAAGGAAACTGTCTATGATGGATGAGGATGTGACAGCCCTACCTCACCCTAAGGCGAACCAAAGGGTTCGGCGGACCGCCTGCCCATCTCTTGGCAGGATTACGGAAACGAATCACCCAAACCCTATATTCCGCGCGATAGAACTCTAAGAAAACGATCATTTGAAGACCACCACACTCAAAGATAACTTACCAAATCCATAGGAGAGCAACATCTCAAATGAATACACTGAACAACCAAGGTTAAATACTCATTTACATCGAAGTCTTGAACAAATTAACTAAAGTACAAGCCAAAGTATCCACACTGTTCAAAATACAATTAGGGTTTCGGTCGCAAAAGAGCTTAACAAAAGAACATATATACTAGCTCGACCCTTTATCAAAATCACGGTTCAAAGTGTGGTTCCTCGTAAGGAAAACAAAGATAACGAGGAGGGGGTGAGCTTACGCTCAATGAGGTACCAAAATAATAGCAAGTAAGAATCATGGAACTTCATATTCAATTAGTCACATATGCAAATCAAATAAAGAAATAAACAAACACCATAGATAGAAAGGATACGGGTGGCTCTCAGGAGCCAAATTCCCATTTGCTTTACCGAAACTTGATCAAATAATAGGTGACACTTCGTCAACTTTCCAAACAAAGTAATCAGTCCAGTCCAGTAGAACACCACTTTACACCAAAATCCCGTTCACCAAACATACCCTTTACCGGGCCCGAACACCTTAACAGAAACAGAAGTGGTAATACTTGAGTATACCGGAATCAAGGGTCTCAAAACCCAAAGATTCCTGGAACATACTACTGTGGTTCGTTATCTAATCGATGAGACCCTTGCTGGCTCGACCCGAGTAATTTAGCCACAGGATTTGAGCTCAGAGGTCACAGAAAGGTTGTTGGATACAAGCTTCCAAACGACGCCAGAACAGATATAGATACAGATAACAGATTCCAATTCGCACAGTAAATTGGCATACGAACAGACAAGAGAACGAGTGTGATAAAATACACTCTCGTCTCAAACAGAATAAACAGATAGTACAGTCATTCATATCACAGATTGCATGTACAGAAACCAAGTTAAACAATAAGTGAAGGGAGTGGTACACTCACAGTTCAAGTACAGGTACTTCAAAATTTTCACCCAAAGTGACCTTAATCATCGTGAAACCTTAAGAATAACAAAGGTAAATCAGTTGAAGTTTCCGTATCCAACATCGAGTAAATAGGATAACAGTTGGTACGAGGGTTACAAACAACCCCAAACTCCCTCATTCTACCACAATGCAACTCCAACTTAAAGGAAGCAGACGGCCTAGAAAATTGGACAGCATTTCCCTCTAAATTTCCTTACTTTTCCAGCCATCATGGCTTCATTTTTCCTCAAATCAACCCCCAATGTCACACTCAAAATAATCTCATTTCAATAGCCGTTCAATAGGCTCAATGTCGTACAAGTACAAAATCAAGCTAGAAAAATGTCCGAAAATGAAATTTAAGTCATAAAACAAAAGACAGATTTGACGTCGCTTAGCGTATTGGACACAACCAAAGCTACGCTTATCGAATTGGTGTAAAATTTATACCGTTTCGAAGCTAAGATAAAGGACTACAATTTTGATGAAAGCCACTCAGTCCAGTTCGTAGTGTAACCAGATCAAAATTTCAAATTATAGAACCAGAGTCTCACAATCAGGCTAGTTAACCGCACGATGCTTAAACGACAATAACTCAGGCTACCGAAGTTCAATTGAGGCGTTTTCAGGGCCATTAGAAAGCTAAGACATAGCACTACAACTTTTGTGTTTTAGCCAAAAGCTATTTCAGTACGGATCAGGGTGAACAGACGCTGTTAGATTGGTGAAATGTCAATACTGTCCACAGAACTCTACCTATGGCAGTCAGGGGTATTTCTGTCTTTTCACATGCTACAGTACTTGGATTGAGCTGAAATTTTACAGGCAGCTATAAACATCATTTCATACAACTTTCATGTTTTAACCTAAGGCTTATTTGGCCTCTATCATGGCCGAACAGAACCGGGCGGAACAGGGTAAGATGAAACCCTAAACTGGAATTTCCGCACCAACCCAGAAATTTTCTGCAACCAATAATATCCAACATATACAAGCTCCATTTTACACTATAACAAGCTATCATCCCATGACTAAACAATAATTATTATATAAAAACAGAAAATCACTAATAAATAAAAAATTCATCAAAACTCTCCTTTCAACCATAAAACCTACCACAAATCAACTTATTTAGCCACTAAAGCCACTAATTTAATATTATCAAGAACAAAGGAAGAATTTCTTAGCAACTCACCTTGTAAACTCAAGAAAAAATAGCAGCTTAGCACCTCCTCTTTCCAAACCACTCCACCACCTTCTTTAACCCTACTTAACAAAAGATTTTTATGGAGTAAATTTGAAGTTCTATAGTTGGATCACAAGATTGAGCAAGATTTGGAAGAAATAAGTTGAAGGCTTTCCTTTCTTTTTCTCCAAGTAAAATTCATAAACTGTCTCTCTATGAAGCTCGGCCAAAAGGATGAAGATGAAAATAATTTTTGGTCAATTTTTGGTATTTAGTAAAATTAATGAATAGTGGTCAAAGTCCAACCTTGAGTAAGAAGGTGACACATGTCACCTTTTGGGTTTAAACCTATCCTTTTGTCTCTCCACAATTAATCCATCTAGGTAACTTCTAATTATCTCCTAACACCTAGTAAATTAATCTCCTAACGTAAAACTTAACCTAATTGGCCGAATAATTCACACTTAATGCACTAGCGGGTCCCACGTCCAATATACACTCCTAAAATCTCATGAATTAATTTATACTAGAAAAATGATTTGAAAACTATATTCACTCATAAAAATTATCTAGAAAATTTTCCTAATAAATAAAATATAGAATAGGCGTGCAAATAAATAAAATAAAGTCTAGAAAATAAGAAACTTTCAGCTTCTCACAAAATCTCTTTGAGGGGTCTTCTAAAGATTATTAGTATTTGAAGTCTAGTTTTTAACAAGCCAAGTTGTATGAATTTTTGATAATTATAATTCAAGTTATGATTTTTCTAAAGGAAGGGCATAAGTTAGGGTTTTGGTGTGTGTTTTTGTGTGCATTTTGGTAGTGTGATTGTGAGGACTTGTAAAATTCCTCATATTTCCTTAAAAATTCCCTTTTATTTTTGAATCCATTATTTTACAATAGCTGTACTACTCATTCACCACCCAAATAGTTACAATTAATCATAGAACCAAGGGTTTTACGTTTTTTCGTAGTGTGAGTAATCGGTGCGGAGTGTGTACTCAATTTAGTGATTAAGAGTGAGTTTTAGATGATATTAAATGTGTGATTAGAAGTAATAATAATAAGTTAGTGAATGGTAAGGAAAAACCCTAGTACGTGCTAGTTAAGGAAAAACGGTGTGAACTGACGGGTACCGTTCACTACCGATTGAACATACCACTTGACCACCACTTTATTAACTTAATTTCATTGTCATTAGTGCAAAAATATCAAACCTAATTACCCTAGAGAGACAGCCAAAATTCTTGACTAAAAACAAAAGGAAAAAGAAGAAAAATTCAAGATGCAATCTTCAGGCGACAAATGGTGAACATCCCAAGATTGTTGACCAACCAATTTCTTTCATATTTATCACCACATTCACTTCTTTTGCTCTTCATTTCTGCCATTCCAGCCAAGACTTAAGGAAAGAAAACAAGAGAGAAAGCTCACTTCATTCCATCTTGATTCCTAGCTTAGTGGAGAGAAAACCGAAAATCTAAACCGATTAACTTCTAACTTGGGAGTTTAGGAAGCTTGGGGTGCTAAATTTTGGGAAGGAAAGGTGAAGGATTTCTCTTTCAAGCATCTTAGAGAGGTACATGGTTGCCTTTCCTTTATCTCTTCTTTAAACTTGATTAAGTTTGGATAACAACTCATACTTGTGGTAAATGATAGTTCTTTTGGTAGTTTTGATGGATATGGTGGATTTTGAGTTAGGGTTTGAGTTGTTCAGTTGTATTCCTTGTTGTTTAGAGAGCATACGATGTCTATAATCTTGTATAGGAAGTTGAAGTAGTGGTTCAAGCTAGAAATGTGAAGTTTATACCTTGAATGCATTAAATTCCAGATTTAAGGATTGAAACTGCTCTGTTCTGACCAACTTTATTCGTGTATGTTAGAGGCTGAATTAGGCTTAGGTTAAAACATGAAAGTTGCAGGAAATGATGTTATATAGCTGCCTGTAAATCTTCAGCTCGATCTGAGCACTGTAGCATGTGAAATGACTGAAATACCCCTGACTGCCAAAAGCCTCATTTCGTGGACAGTTTTGAGATTTCACAAGTTTGGCTTCATTTTGCACCTTGATCCGTATCAAATCAGCCTTTGGTCAAAACACAAAACTTTTAGCCCTATGTTTTAGCTTTCCAACAAATCTAAAAACGCCCCAAACGGAATTGTGTAGCTTGAGTTATTGTCATTCAAATCCAGTGCTGACAACCAGACTGACATTTAAATTCCGGTTCTGTAATCTGCAAATTCGACCTAGATCAAATGTGAACTGGGTTGACTTGTCTTCATGAAAGTTGTAACCCTTTGTCTTAGATTCGGCCAAGTTCTGGCCTGACTATGACATGACACTGTTCATTTGTTTTCCGAGGAAATTTTCTAAAAACCTTTTTGAGTATAGTTTTGTGTTTGGTTTGGGGGAACTCTTAGTTACTCATGTCTTTGAGTCTAAAGGTACTCTTTTCATCCCAACCATCATGTCTATACATTGTACTTCAGATTTCCTTCGATTCACCTAACTTTTGCTGGATGAACTATAATATATGCTCTTGATTAATTTTAGGATTCATCGGTGATTGGGGGTATTGCCCGAAGGGTTACTTTGGATGTTATTTTGCGTAAATAGGTGAATGTTCTTTGTACGTTATGTTTCCATTGACTATGTGACTTGTTGTGGATGTTTGATTAACTGGTAAATGTTTTAATGAATACTGAAATTGAGTTTTGCTAGGCGAGTGTGTACTTTATCGCACTCGACCTAAATAAATGTGAAATTTTCAATGATTACTTGATTATACGCTAGTTGTGCATGAATGTAAGCCTTGTGGCTGAACTGGACCCTTGCCCTTCATTGCCGGTCGACTCGAGCCAGAAGCAGACTCGATCGGGCGATTTGGTGACCCTGGGTGAAAGTTTGGTATACTCGAGTATTACCACGTTGTCGGGTGGAGTCTGGCCAATGTCTAGAAGGGGGAAGAATGAAATGAATGAACGAGTGACAATGTCAATGGAGGGGTTTTCACTTACAAAATGCATTTTAAAATGATTGGAGGAATAAGGAAATGAAAGGTGAATGAAAGAACGAAAGGCTCCATGTGAGCATGTATCCTTTTAATGAATATGTTATAATTGCTTCATATTGTAAATGTTTCCTGGATTACTTGTTATTACATGATGAATGTCCTTGTTTAAGTTGATTATGTGTCTAGAACCTTACTGAGCTTTTAGCTTATTCCGTTAGTTTTGTTTTCCTTAACAGGGGATGCGAGAAAGGACGAGAGATCTGTATAGACTAGCCTAGTCTAGTCCTTTTGAAATTTTTTTTGTAATGGTTCTCGCCCTAGCGCTTGGCAAGAGTAGGATATATGAAGAATTGAGAAATTTTGATGTGTGCATGGATCAGGACCCGTGCAATGACCCAGTCCGAGTCCCATTGGCCCCAATCACACGTGCATGGACCAAGCTCTTCAAAGAATCCCTCCAAGCCCTCGTTCGAGTTGTCCAAGACCAACATGGAGCCCATAGAGATATTGAAGGTTTAGAAAGAGACATTCAAGTAACTTACACCTTGATCCAAGCCTATGAAGAATCAAGTGGGCCTCTTTGTGAGTCGGCCGAGTAGGGCCTTAGTCTTTGTTACTTATTTAGTTGGACTAGTTGCTTAGTATAAGGCATGGGCCGGCCCATCTCGGAGTCAAGATGGCCGACTTCCCTTTTAGGGTTTTTCTTGTTACTTTTAGCCTATAAATAGGCTGGCTTTGTAAGGTTAAAGGCACAAGTTTTATGAATAAAATTCTTAGTATTTTTTCTTCCTAAGAGAGAAATCGAGTCTTTAACTTGCCTTGGCAAGGGTTCTTGAGCAATCTTGCGTCCTGTCCTTGATTGTTCAACCGACCTATTCCCCTGGAGTATTCACCTTCATCGGAGTGTCGTTCTACCGCTCTAAATCAAAACGTACCATCCGTGTTGATTTAAAGTTCCGTAATCCAAACGTAGGACAACCTCTCTAGATCTTTGGGCAAACGTGCTACGTGTCTCGAATGAGTTGATCGAGGAATGTATCAGTTGGCTTCAGAGCTTTGGTTGAGGTACCTTCCGTTATATCCGTTCTTTTGTCTTAGCTTTGTTGATTCCGCTGCCTTGTGTCAAAAAAAAAAAAAAAATCTGTCCGCAATTTTTGTGTTTGTTGCATCAAATCAAGCGTAACCTTGTTCAATTCTGTTCGTTTAGTTCAGCGTTTGTTCTTGTGTCGAGTCGTGTCCAATCTGTCGGTATCTTGCTTGCGTCCTTTCAAAAAAAAAAAAATTTCTGACCTTGTAGTGTCTCGTTCATTGTCGCGTCCTTTGTCGTCAAATTCTGCCCGCTTGTTGTGTACCATCGTGCCTTTAATTTTGTCCGCTGTTTGAGTGTCATATTGCATTAAACTTCTGGTCATAGAATGTCACCAATCTGACCTTGATTTGTGCCATAACTTGGTGGAAAAATTTCTGTCCAAGTAGTGCTACAAATCTGGCCGTCACTTGGTTAGAATTGTTGAGTCACAAGCTTGTTCGTTGTACACCCTAATTCGGCCAAAGTTGTGCGTATTGTTGCTAGCTCCAACCAGACCAAATTTTGTACTCTTGTTGCATCAATTCTGCCCAGCAGTTGGCCATAGCCGAAACTACAACAAAAAAAAAGAGAGAGAAAGGCGGCTAGGGTTTTTTCCAAGTTGCGGCTAGGGTTTTCCAATTTGCGGCTAGGGTTTCTCCTTTGGTTGTCAAATCTGTCCAAGTATTACTAGTTTTATCCAGGTTGTTTGCTTAACTTTTCTAAACTGATTTTGGGTAAAAACTTGTTGGGATGGTGAATCTTGAAGAGAATCTACAAGGATTTTAAGGTTCTTGAAGTTCTTGGAAACTACCTTGAAGTTCTTGACAACCTTGATACATATCTTGATAGTTCTTGGAAGATTGAAAAGTTGAATTGGAGAGCCGGCTATAATTCTGGAATTTTGTTGTTCGGCCAAGGGTTGTGTCGTTCTTAAGTCAAAAAAAAAAAAAAACAAAACAGAAACGGAAAAGAAAAGGAAGGCACCCATTCGGCTAGGGCAAGAAAGTGAAAGGAAGAACGTGGTTTCCTTATTGCCAAACCAGATTTGTTACATATTGACTATACCCAAACCAGAAATTACACCAAGGAAAAGGGAAAAAGAACTCAAAAGTTTTGACCTACCTCCTCTTGAAAATCTTGATCACCTTGAGCCTTGATTACTTGCACCACCCTTTGAGGTTCTTGGAGTTCTTGATTATCTTGAGCCTTGAACACTTGCACCTCCTTTCGAATAAAAAGTTTCTTGTACGTTCTTGCATCCATACGGGGCTTTCTTGGTTTAGGAACAAATTTCTCGGGAGCTTCTTGGGCAAGTCGTTTGGGGGACCCTTGAGTGACATTACTCACATTATCTTGGGAGGCCATTGTCTTGGAACAAGAATCAAATCTGTCTTGAAGGGGGGAGGGCCGAATTGCTTTTTTTTTTTGGAGTAGAGAGAGCCAAATTTTTGGAGTAAGGTGCGGCTGTGGGGAGAGGGGTTTTATAAGGGCATAACTGACTTTGGGGAAGGTTTTAAGTG
Organism: Coffea arabica; assembly: GCF_036785885.1. Classification (NCBI taxonomy): domain Eukaryota; kingdom Viridiplantae; phylum Streptophyta; class Magnoliopsida; order Gentianales; family Rubiaceae; genus Coffea; species Coffea arabica. Next base: position 12,003,849 of record NC_092325.1, read on the forward strand.
GGAGAAAATTCTGAAAAAAAAAAGCTTCAGCCAAGGGGAATAAAGGCTGAATTTAATTTGGAGAAGCCATTGGAAGTGTTAAAAGTTGTACAAGAGAGGACTTCAAAGCTGACTTGTTTTCCCAATTGGTTTAGGAAACTAAGTAAGAGCTTGGATAACTCTATGATCACTTGGACACCTCCCTATTTTCTCTCCTTGCTTTAGGGAACCACTCCTACTTTCCCTCCTACGTTTTAGGAACCCTTCCTACATCTTAGGAATCCTAGGGTTTCCTTTCCTAGCATTATTTCCAAATCTGTCCGCCACCAATAACCTTCCAAATCCATCCTTTCCTTCCCAAAATCTCATCCCAATTGTGCCCTACACTCTTGCTTACTCTTGTGGGGGAAAAGTTGGTGACGATTATTGGACTCGAGCAACATTTCTCAACTACCTAAACCAACAGGTAAAGGTACTTGGTAAGTCTAATAGAGCGACTTGAGTGCTATACACGAGCGTGAGTGATACACTAAGGGAGTGAAGTGAGGTTATACTTGCACTTTTCTTACTTGTTACTAACCTTTTGCAGGGCATCAAGAAAGACATGGAGCAATAACAAGCAACCACCGATCACTCATTGTTGTTCACCGCAATGAAGAATGAGCTCAGGCGAATCAGTGAGCAACAAATAGAGGAGTTGTACACTCGTTTTGACGAGTTATCCAGGAGTCTCACACGAGACTCTCGTTCGAGATCCCACAACCGGAGTAACCATGGCACCAAAGAGGCACGTAGCAAAGACTACTCCGCTAGTGAGGATGAGGAGCGACCCTAGAAGCCAAGGAGGGACACGCCCAAGAATGAACTAAAGTGACTTAAGATTCAAGTACCCGCGTTCAAAGGCAAGAGTGACCTTGAGGCGTACTTGGAGTGGGAAGGCCGCATCGAAATGGTCTTCGACTGCTATGACTATAGCGAGAAACAAAAAGTCAAAGTTGCCACCGTTGAGTTCACCGACTACGCCCTAATTTGGTGGGACCAAGTGAGGACCCATAGGAGGAGAATGGGAGAACCGCGAGTCCGAACTTGGCGAGAACTCAAGGCATTGATGCGAAAGCGATTCGTTCCAAGCTACTACAACCAAGATCTCCACTCCAAATTGCAAACCCTCACTCAAGGCAACATGAGTGTGGAGGACTACTATAAAGAGATCGAGATGGCCATGATGAGGGCGAACCTTCAAGAAGATAGTGAAGCAACCATGGCTAGATTTCTTCGAGGTCTCAACCCAGACCTTCAAGAAGCCTTAGAGCTCCAACACTATGTGGACATGCATGACGTTCTTGAACTCGCTATCAAGGCCGAAAGGGGAAAGAAGCTAAGGCGAGGAGACCGTACCTTCCAGTCTTCAAACTCGACCTCATGGAAGGGCAACCAACCATGGAGGGCGACCCACGAAGCTGGATATTCGGCCACACCCACCTCTTCGAGCCGAATTCAAGGTACTGTGCCTAACCAAAATTCCATTTCTACCCCTAACAAAGTCACCGATGTATCCAGGTCTACTTCTAAGGCACCACATGAGACTCCTAAGACTAGGAGTAGGGATGTGACGACCCCACTTCTCCCAAGGGCGAACCCAAGGGTATCGGCGGGTCGCCTGCCTAGCTCGCGCCAGGACTCAAAACTTAAAGTTCGAAAGAGCACTAAATACAATATATACAATCCCAAAAGTTATATTTACATCTTCAAAAGTCTCGAGTCAAACCACTCTAATATACTACAACCACAACCAGCAGAAGATAGACCCTAAGAAGGGTCCTTATACAAACCACCAAAACAAAAACAAACATCCTAACTGTTCAACTATTACAAGCCAATCTAACTATACTAGTGTGTGTGACAAAAGTCCCCGCGTCGGCCCCTGCTAAGGAAAACAAAAGGAATGGGGTAAGCTATATGCTTAGTAAGTAAACATGGGCGAAAGCATAAATTTCACGTAACAGTTACACAATAAGAGTAAAGCAAAAGCAGAAAAGTAACATCACATAATAAGGATACAGGTGGCTCCAAAAGCCAACTCATGTGCCATGCGTGATCTCCTGCCGACACTCCGTCGACTGCAAATAATAGTCCGTAGAACTTCACTTGTACACCCACCGACACCTTATCACCCTCACTGGCCAGTCACCTCACAAACTTGCCCGGGCGAACGAAATCACAAACTTGAGCTTGAGTCACAAGCTCGGGTCACAAACTTGGTCACCTTCTCGGTGAACCGGATTCACAAAATTGGTTCATAACATGAACCTACAAACTTGGTGACCTCGGACTAAGTTGGACTGCCTTCGACCAAGCCCTAACCGGCTCGAATAGTCCAACCAGGTCAAGAGTTCGCCCCAAACTCACAAACTTCACAAAATTATTCAAAATCACAAACTTTGCAAACTTCACAAACTTTATTCGAAAGTCGCCCCGAGCCACAAGTTCAAGGGTTTTGGTTCCAAAAGGTTCATATACATATGCCAAGTACAATTATACATTCAAATTAGGGTTTAGGTCGAGTGCGATAAAGTACACCCTCGTCTAAGTGCCCTTTTCACATATCTCAAACACATAGCAAAGAAAACACACCAAACCGGCCTGAATACTTACTCAAAATACCAAAAGTAGTTCGGAAGAAAAATCGCTTCGCGCGTTCGCTAGTAGTGGCCCCACCGGCTCCGCCTAGCTCACCGCTGTCTGAAATAGAAGATTTTATCACAAACGGCCACTAACATGCCCAAAACAAGCAAAACGGCAAAACAACACGCGCGCACGTAAATATGACAGACGGAAACGGAAACGGCAGATTTGACACTCGTTTCTGGTTTACTCATAAGTTGAGCTACGAATATCGGATTAAGGCGTATGAGACGCCATATCGAAGCTTAAAGGATGAACAACAACTGTTATGAAGACATCCAGAACTGAAACTGGAGGCTTTAGTCCCAAATGAACCAAACACAATCACTTACGAAATCTGGCCAATGCACAAATGGTCAGTTTTGAGTGCTAACTGTTTTCTATGCTACACACGGTCAAAAGAGCTGAAAATTGGCAGTTAGATAGTTCATTCCAAATGGAACAACTTTCATGAAGGTCGGCAATCCAAATTCGGAACGGAAATTGGTCATCAGGACCAAAACAGATTTCTGGTCATTTTCACGGGCAGGCCTTGTTTGCTCGGCTATATCTCAGGTTCTATAAATCCGATTCATGAAATTCCAAGGGCGTTAGAAAGCCCTGATATAGGGCTATAAGTTTGGTGTTTTGGTCGGAAGCCCAAACAGCTTGTAACTCAACCAAATGTGAAGCCAAAGTTCCAGCCATAAACTTTCCAAAAACGTACCAGAATCACAAACCGTATTTGACCTCAATATGCGGTAATGGCACCAAATTCACTACGGTTATCGGATGGGGGTGTAAGACCCACCGTTTCGAAGCTATGAAACAGGGCTACAACAATGTAGAAGGTCACTCAATCCAGTTCCTAGCTTAACTAGGTCGAAAATGCCAAATACTATACCAGAATTACCAAAACAGGTTTGCAAATCACACAAAACTGTAATTACTATAACATAGTCTATACAAGTCCAAATGCCGAAATTCCAAAGGCATATGTTAGCTAAGACATCCTGCTACATTTCATCAGAAGACACCAACTTCAAAATCCAAACCAAAACCAGTCAAAATGGCCAATTACTATCGCAGTTTTCGCATTCTGTCCAAAGCAGAACAGCTACAGTAATTTCGTCATAACTCATTCTACATTAATCTAAATGACCTGAAATTTTGCAGGCATATCAATCACATCAATACCTACAACTTTCGTGAAGACAATACATTCCAGTTCTCATCCTAACTAGGTCAAATTTACCAAAACAACCCCAGATTTTCCAGTTCAAAGTGTACTACAGCAGTCCTGACTTATGCAGTCATATCTCAGCACCTACAACTCCAATTGAAGTGATTCCAAAGCCATTGGAAAGCTAAGATACAAGGCTATAAATTTTAAGAAGACGTCAACAACCAAATCAGTAGTATTCCTGGTCAAAACAACCAATTACAGAAGCTGATTATCATTCTCGGATAGAAACAGGGCAGCAGGGGTATTTCGGTCTTTTCACAGGCTACGTTGCTCCGATTGGGCTGAAATTTTACAGGAAACTAGAAAACATCATTCTCTACAACTTTCATGTTTTGTACTAAGGCCAATTCGGCCTCTAACCTGGTCGAACAGAAACGGATAGAAAGGGGAAAAATGAAACCTTAAACTGGAATTTCCATAATACTACTTCCAACTATGAAATATACTCATAAACTACCAAAACTACAACTTTCAACCACTAATTAGCAATTAATTGAAGTAAAGAAGAGGTTCTTGGTAAAATACCTTGAAAACTCAAGAAAAATGGTAGCTTAGGCTTTGTCCTCCAAAAATCCTTCCATAAACACCTTGGAAACTACTTGGAAAGCAAGTTTTATGGAGTAGTTTGCAAATTAATCGGTTAAAACTCAAAATTTGGACAAGAAATTGAAGTGGAAGATGAAGGGATTTTCTCTCTTTTCTCTCTCTCTAATTCAGCCAAGGAAGACAAGAAAATGAATGAATTTTGGTCAATTTTTGATTTATTGGTAAAGTTGGTCCAAAGGTCAAAGTCCAACCCAATCACAAAGTGACACTTGTCACTATAATTATTTCATGCCTAACTTTTTGTCTCTCTCACACTAATCCACTTGATACCTATAAATATCTCATCACACCCGGTAATTTAAACCCGGTATTCAAAACTTAACCTAGTTGGCCGAATTTTTCCGAACTTTTCGCACTAGTGGGTCCCACGTCCGACATACGTTCTTAATGTCTCAAAAACTAACCGATACTAGAAAAATCATCTAAAACCTATATTCACTCAATAAAATTATCTGGGGAATTTTCTAATAAAGAAAATGTGGAAAAGACGGGCGATAAACAAAACTCCACTTAAGCTTTCTAATATTGTAACACTAGAGGTTTGCTAATCCAGAGTTTACTAACCATTTTCAAACTTGTTAAACCTCTGTAAACTATAACGAATCCTATTTTTTTCTTGTGCCAAAATACACACTAGAATACCGCATAAACTAGGGTTTTATCATAAGCAAAGTTAGGGTTTTCAATCTTAGCCGAGATTAGGGTTTTCGATTAAAGTTTAGGGTTTCCAGTCTTTTGGAACAAAATAAGGTTTCAAATCAAACCCAAAGAAATGCACTTTAGTATTTTCTTTACAAATAAACTCCTAATATTCGGGATGTCACAAGGGACATCAAATGCTTTAAGTGCCAAGGGTATGGACATATTCAATCTCATGTCTGAACCAACGGGTCATGCTAATCACTCACAATGGCGAAATCGTGTCCGATGATGACTGTGAGGAGACACCCGAATTGACCAAAGACGACTGCCTGGATGAAAACTCTGCTGAGGAAGATTGCTCGCCTACACAAGGGGAAGTAGGGTGCTTGGTGGCACGACGAGTGCTCATCGCCCGAGTTAAGGAGGACGAGCAATTACAACGGGAGAACCTGTTTTACACCATTGTAAAGTAGGTAACAAGGTGTGTAGCCTCATCATCGACGGTGGGAGTTGCACAAACGTGGCAAGCTTACTCATGGTTGAGAGCTTAGGGCTTCCAACCACTAGACACCCACACCCTTATCGCCTCCAATGGCTGAGTGAGGATGGAAAGGTATGTGTCTTCTAACAGGTACGCGTTCTCTTTTCCATTGGAACTTACACTGATGAAGTTGTTTGTGACGTCGTGCCAATGCATGCTACCCATATCATCTTGGGGAGACCTTGGCAATTTGATAAACACGTCACATTCGATGGAAGGGCCAACAAGTACACACTCTTGCATGATGGCAAACGCAAGGTCCTCACACCACTCACACCTGCACAAGTATATGAGGACCAACTTAAGCTACAAAGAGAGTGTGAACATGACCGTCAAAGGAGGAAGCAAAAGGCGGTCGACCCTGGCAAAGGCTCCACTTCTGCAAGTGAGCCATCGACCAAGGGTCAAGTGAGCACACCTAATGTTACACATGACAAATCACCCACTACACCTACCACTAGGAAGCAAAACATGATTATTAAGGTTAAGAACGTTAGGAAAGTTATCAATTCTGATCAGCCTGTACTTCTCATGATTTGCAAGCATGTGTTTTTAGATGTTGTTGAACTCGATAAAGCATTGCCTTCGAGTATGGTTGCTCTTTTGCAGGAATATGAGGATGTCTTTCTCGATGAGGTCCTTGATGGCTTACCACCCATTCGAGGGATTGAGCACCAAATCGATCTCATTCCTAGAGCACCACTACCCAACAAACCTGCCTACCGCATGGGTCCTGAGGAGACAAAGGAGCTTCAAAGGCAAGTAGACGGCCTATTAGGTAAGGGTTGGGTAAAGGAGAGTCTCAGTCCTTGTGCTGTACCTGTGGTACTTGTCCCCAAAAAGGATGGTACTTGGCGCATATGCACTGACTGTAGGGCTGTCAATGCCATTACTGTCAAGTATCGCCATCCCATTCCTGGATTAGATGATATGCTTGATGAACTCAATGGTGCTGTCATATTCACCAAAATCGACTTAAGAAGTAGCTATCATCAAATTAGGATGAAAGAAGACGATGAGTGGAAAACGGCCTTCAAAACCAAGCATGGTCTCTATAAGTGGCTAGTCATGCCTTTTGGGTTGACTAACGCCCCAACACTTTCATGCGACTAATGAACCATGTCTTGAAGAGTTTTATTGGCAAATTTGTTATTGTCTATTTTGATGACATTCTGATATATAGTCGCAGCGAACATGAGCACTTAGAACATGTGAGACTAGTTCTTGAGACACTTCGAAAGGTGCGTTTATACGCTAACCTTAAGAAGTGCACCTTTTGTACTAATGAACTTGCATTTTTGGGCTATGTGGTAAGTTCGCAGGGTATCACGGTAGACAAGTCCAAAATTGAGGCCATCGAGCAATGGCCAACTCCCACATCCGTTCCTGAGGTGCGCAGTTTTCTTGGATTGACGGGTTTCTATCGACGCTTTGTCAAGGACTTCAGCACCATTGCCGTCCCAATGACCGCCGTGACTAAGAAACATGACAAGTTCTATTGGGGGGAAGACCAAGAACAAGCATTTCTTACCCTAAAAAACAAACTCACCCATGCACCTGTTTTAGCATTACCAAACTTTAACAAGACTTTTGAAATCGACTGTGATGCTTCTGGTGTAGGTATTGGCGCTGTTCTCATACAAGACAAAAGGCCTTGTGCCTTCTTTAGCGAGAAATTGGGAGGAGCTGCTTTAAACTACCCAATGTATGACAAGGAGTTGTACGCACTGGTGAGGGCCTTGGAGACTTGGCAACACTATCTCCGCCCTCGAGAGTTCGTGATACACACCGATCACGAGTCACTGAAGTTTCTCAAGGGGCAACCCAAGTTAAGTAAGAGACATGCCAAATGGGTAAGCTTCATTGACACCTTCTCCTATGTGATTAAGTACAAGACTGGCAAGACAAATGTGGTAGCTGATGCCTTGTCACGTAGACACTCCTTACTTGCCTGTCTTGATGCTAAGTTATTAGGGCTCGAAATGATTAAGGAACTCTACACACATGATCATGACTTTAGTGACATATAAGCTACGTGTGTTAAGAACCCACATGGAAAGTACTTTTTGCATGATGGATTTCTATTTCATGTGGATAAATTGTGTGTGCCTAATTCATCCATCCGTGATCTTCTGGTTAGGGAGGCACATAGTGGTGGTCTCATGGGACACTTTGGCATGGTTAAGACTCTTGCCATGCTACCAGAGCATTTCTACTGGCCTCACATGCCTCGAGATGTGGAGCGCATGGTTGGTAGATGTGTCACTTGTCACAAAGCGAAGTCTAGGACAAACCCATATGGCCTGTATACCCCATTGCCTATTCCCAATTATCCTTGGGTAGACTTGTTCATGGACTTTGTCTTAGGACTCCCTAAGTCATCTAGGAAAAATGATTCCATCTTTGTAGTAGTTGATAGATTCTCTAAGATGGCTCATTTTATTCCCTGTCACAAAACTGATGATGCATCTCATATTGCTAATCTATTCTTCAAGGAAATTGTCCGCCTGCATAGTATGCCTAGAACCATTATTAGTGATAGAGATGTAAAATTTCTGAGTTACTTTTGGAAGACTTTGTGGTCTAAACTTGGCACTAGGTTATTATTCTCCACCACCAGTCATCCACAAAGCGATGGACAAACTGAGATTGTCAATTGCACACTTGGCACACTACTTCGGGTTTTGATTAAAAAGAATCTTAAAACTTGGGAAGAGTGTTTGCCTCATGTTGAATTCGCCTACAATCGAGCTGTTCACAGTGCTACACACTACTCACCTTTTGAGATTTTGAATGGCTTTAACCGGCTAACCCCTCTTGATTTAGTACCGTTACCTTCCTCTGAGCACACAAGCTTAGATGGGAAAAAGAAGACCGATTTTGTGCACAGTTTACATGAAGCCATTCGAACAAACATTGAGAGGCGTACTCAACAATACACCCAGCAGGCTAACAAGCACCGTCGCAAGATGATCTTCGAGCCTGGTGATTGGGTTTGGCTACACTTGCGAAAAGAGAGGTTCCCCAAGCAGCGACAAAGCAAATTATCCTCAAGAGGAGTTGGATCCTTTCGCGTGCTCCAACGGGTTAATGACAACGCTTACAAATTGGAGCTACCTGGGGAATACAATGTCGCGGACCTGAACCCATTTCTTGATGGGGAGGATCCAGATTTGAGGGCAAATCCTTCTCAAGAGGAGGAGACTGATGTGTGCATGGATCAGGGCCCACGAAATGACCCAATCCGAGTCCCATTGGGCCCAGTCAGACGTGCACGGGCCAAGCTCTTCAAAGAATCCCTTCAACCCCTCGTTCGAGTTGTCCAAGACCAACATGGAGCCCATAGAGATATTGAAGGCTTAGAAAGAGACATTCAAGTAACTTATACCTTGATCCAAGCCCATGAAGAATCAAGTGGGCCTCTTTGTGAGTCGGCCGAGTAGGGCCTTAGTCTTTGTTACTTATTTAGTTGGACTAGTTGCTTAGTAGAAGGCATAGGCCGGCCCATCTTGGAGTCAAGATGGCCGACTTCCCTCTTAGGGTTTCTTTAGGGTTTTTCTTGTTACCTTTAGCCTATAAATAGGCTAGCTTTGTAAGGTTAAAGACACAAGTTTTATGAATAAAATTCTTAGTATTTTCGTTTTCTTCCTAAGAGAGAAATCGAGTCTTTAACTTGCCTTGGCAAGGGTTCTTGAGCAATCTTGCGTCCTGTCCTTGATTGTTCAACCGACCTATTCCCCTGGAACATTCACCTTCATTGGAGTGTCATTCTACCGCTCTAAATCAAAACGTGCCGTTTGTGTTGATTTAAAGTTCTGCAATCCAAACGTAGGACAACCTCGCTAGATCCTTGGGCAAACGTGTTACGTGTCTCGAACGAGTTGATTGAGGAACGCATCAACCTTTGTATATTTGAGTCGTATTCCTTTTGAGATAGAAATGTATATAAGTATATGTTTTAAGTTTGGAATTATTATTACACTTGTTCTTGTGGTCTTAGTTTTTTTTATTTTTATTTGAGGACTGTAGTGAGCCCCGGCGAGAGTTGGGCAGGCGGTCCGCCGAACCCTCTGGTACACCCTAGGGAGAGGTGGGGCCGTCACAAGATCCAACAAGCTTCTGGACATAAAGTGTAACAAAGTGACCTGAACATTTGCTAAACTTCGACCAAATCTTCAGAAAAAAAGAAAACAGCCTAAGACCCGAACGTCACGCATGAAAGAAAACAAATGGCTTTTGTCCCTAAGTTCCCAACAAGAAGGTTCTAAACACAGCTTTGATAGGAAACATGTTCATGGCATCCCAGTCAAGCAGCAAACAAAAACAAGAACGTCAAACAAGCCACAACTTCAGCAACCAAAGAAAGAAAAAGATGATCTGCCCGCATTGCTGCAACAAGCCGAGAGCTTCGAGCTTGTTGCAGCAGATTTTTATGCACAAATCTCAGTCAAACGTGATCTAAACCCAGGCAACAAGATCATCAAACATTCTTCATACTTTTCAACATAAGACCCTAGGTTTAAACACAGAGAACCTGAAGAAAAACATGCAACTCTAACAATTTTTCTGAAGCTTATCTGATGCTTTCACATTTTAACAATCTCACGCAACAACAAAAATTTTAACAATAACCAGGATCCAACCTCCAAGTTCTCATTAGGTTTTACGAACTTATCAGCAAAATGTAATAACAAACACACAAAAGAAAAAAGATCTGATTTGAGGAAAAGCTTGCAAACCCCAGATTCATTCATGAAACTTTCTATGAATTCTGGGTTCATTATCAATGTATACACCAGGGAAATCAGTTCCCAGCTAGCCAAAATATGCAACTTATACCTTTTACTGCTAAAAACCAACATCAAAATTATATAAACAACAAAAGGGAAGGATCAGCAACCAAGGACACATTAGAAAATAGATTGGACCGAAGCTTTATGCCATTTTCCGAGTTGCTTGTTCAAACACATGAAAACCAGCCATAAACATCAAGCAGAGACTCATGGATTCATCATATAAAACTATATAGAGAACCTAAAACCCATTTTCCTAACAAGTTTCGTCCCATGGCCTTCTACCGAATCAAAGGTTATCAAACACACAAGCATGGCAAAGTTATTGCACCAACGAAAGTTCAAACCAGCAGCAAACAGTCCAAGATTCATGTCCCCAGGCTTGGATTTTCATAAAAATCTTGTTAAAGCCACAAAGGAAGAAACGATAGTTACCTTAGGACCCTGACGAAGTAAAATGGATGTGAGATGTCCTAGATTTCAAAGAATCCCTTCACTCCTGTTTGAATCTCCCTCGATCTCCCTATTCTCTCTTTTCCTTTGCTGTTTTCCTTCCTTTTTCCTCTGATCTTACCCAGATCTTTGCCCGGATTTCTTCACCACTAGCTCTCTCTCTCAATGTTCCAGATTCTTGCCTTAAGCCTTCTTAGTTTTCCCTCGTTGAAGCTTTTTCTTTTCCGTTCCTTTTCTCTCCCAAAAACCTTCGAAGCTCTCCTTTTTGTTTTCTTTCTTTCCCTTAGCCCCAAAACCCTAGTTTCTTCTTTTTCCAGCCGCCACCCTCTCCCAATCTTGAAGCTATTTATATGAGATAAGGGTTATCAAACCCTCATCTCAATGGCCCTCATAAAACCTCTTTTGTGGAATTCTTAGAGCCATTAGATGGCTTCCATTCTAGATCCTTCTTGGTGTTTGGATGAAAGCCAAGTGTCTTTGGTTCTAGCATGATCAAATGGAGGAAAACAAAACAAAGAAAATGAGTGGAAAAAGAGGCGGTCATGGAGCTGCAATTCTTATTCGTGTTTCTGTATTTCTGCCAAAGAAGAAAACGTGCGCGTGCGTGGTTTTTTTTTTTTTTTTTTACAAAATTGATTTTGATGATTTTTCTTTTCTTTTCTTGTTTTTCTAATAATAATAATTAATTTTTTTTTCAAGAAATAGAAGTGAAACAAGAATAAATAAAATTTAATAGAAATGAACAAAAATAGAAATAAAATGAAAAATATAAAATATAAATAAAATAAAAATAAAAATAAATAAAATGATGGTGAAATTTTTGGAGTCTACATTATAAACTTAACAAATTTCTCTATTCTTTATTTTTTTATGAGGAATCCATTCTTCATTTTAAGTCGAACTGTGATACCCCTACTTCTCCCTAAGGCAAACCAAAGGGTATCCGCGGAACGTCTGCCCAACTCTCGCCAGGACTCAAGCAATATCTGTTCAAACTTGTAGCAGTGCTAGATGTCAACAGCCAGATAATATAAATACAATTAGTGCGGAAGCGTTCAAGTTTAACGATACATAACAATCACCCAATCCTTACATCGGGTTTCCATAATACAACCCAAAATATACAATAGCCAAAAGTCTAGACAAAAGAGTTGGAACCCTAATACAAGAGTACACAAAAGAGAATTTCCTCCGAATCTCATTCTAAGCTCAAATCTTGTTAAGGAAAACAACTCTACAGGGTGAGCAAAACGCTCGTGAGGCCAAGAACACACATGCAAGCACATTGTTCAAGTAGCAATCCCAATTTAACAAGTAAGGCAACAATATTGCAATAAATAACAATTCGAGCGGAAAAAGTAAACAGAAACAATTCAAGGATATCGGAGCTCTCAGGAGCTAATTTCCACTTGCTTTGCCAATGTCATTCGTATACCTTCCCGCGATGACACTCCGTCAATCAGGTCGGTATTTCCATTCCGTAGATCACCACTTACTTCCCTCCGTCCACTATGCACCTCTCGGGCCCGCAAGACATTTATAAGACTATACTCCACGAGTATGCCAAGTAAGACCTCTCATTAGGTCGAGCTTCGTTATCTCATGGCTCGTCAAGGTTCCCGACCAACCTCATGCCGGCTCGAGTCCAAGGTCGACCTATGAGTTTGGGCGTCCCCCATTTACATTTGAGAGTCGAGAAGATTCACTCCAACGACGTATGCAGTCATAGCATACCATTTCATTTCATTCAATCATTCAATCATCTCATTTCATTCAATAAAGTCATTCATAATTCATTTGGTTCATTTGAATCATGAGTCATTCATTTCAAATGAGAACGAGTGCGGTAAAGTACACATTCGCCTCCATTTTCAAAATCTCCAAACAATCATTACAATTAAGCATGTATCAATTATTCATACACTTGACACTCACCAATATAAGTAATGAGGAAGAAAAGGCACTTGAAGTTCAAGCGTCCACCGTGGGATCCTCTTGAGGGTCCTCGTGCGAGCCTGAGTAATTAATAATGAATAATCACTTATAAACCCCAATTATTAAGAAAGATTGCACACTTGTGCGATCTCAGAAAATTTCACGAAAATGAGTCTTAATTATTCATAAATCGAGGCTCAAAAGTGGGGTTTTAAAACACAAGCAAAATCTGATTTCCATCTTTGAAATCAAGTGTAAAACGATCAAGTGATATTAAAGGAAAAGAGAGAGTTTGGAAAAACTCCACTTCCTTTAAGTTATGAATTTTCAGATTTGGTGCACTTACTTTAAAAAATCGTATCTCACTCTCTACAGGTCCAAAATTGGAAAACTTGGTACCGTTTGAAACATCTTTCGAAGTACTAAAAGTTCTTAAAAGAATATTTTCCATGATTCCAAACAGAAGATATTCAAAATTCGGCTCAAAGTTTCTGTTCTGGGGCATTGAAGGCAGATTTAGGTTGGTTTTTGGCCAATTTTGAAAATTCAGCAAAATTCACAGAATTGAAACTAGCCTCTCAAATTTGAAACTCAACTAGATTTGCAATCAAATTTAAAAAAAAATAAGCAGAACAAGAATTGAAGTTTTGAGCACCAACATATGGTAGCTCAAAGTTACTCAAATTTCCTTGTGAAACAAGGGTTTTCCAAAATCAAGTCACGAACTTTGGAAGTTTAGTTGAGCAATGAAACGGCCTCGGAATCACACCAAAATTAGTAGTATAATACTACCATATAAGGAGTATTTCTCTGCCAAATTTCATGGATAAATAAACACGGAAAGCTGGTTAACTAAAACACCCAAGTTTCTAAAATTTCAAGCCAAAACTGCCTTGTGTACAAAATGTCCTTTTTCCAAGCTTTTGGCCACATGAAATCCTTGAAAACATGGTAAATTTTAGTAGACAATATTTATTAAACATCCAAGATATGTTTGATGGTGACTAACACCAAGAATCTCGAATTAACAAGTCTCAATTGAGTTTAGTAACAATTCTGCCCAAAGGAGAGTTTTCCTTCAAGAAGTCAGTTTCGAAATACGGCCACAAATCACTCAATTCAACTCGGAATTGAGCATGGTTGGTGGCTTGGAAAATAGACTCATAAGGCTACATTTTCTCAGAAGAAACCATTTTCAAAATCTGTCCATAACTAGCTCGTTTGTGAGCATCAAGATACAGTTCATGTTCTGCCCTGTAGTGAACTAATGAAACAGAACAGCAATTTTTAAATGAATGGTTTGGCTCACACAAGTGGAAACAGAATGTGTATTTCATACCAATAGAAATCTGGGAATGTCTAGTTTCTAGTGCCACAAACGGCACTCGATTCCGACATCGGAGCGATGAGTTATAGCCAAAACAAGGTGACTGCCTGGGCAGTGATGAGAACCAATTCCAGATTTCTAAGTTTCCGAAATTCCAACATTTGGGTAACCAAATCAAGTTATTTTTCAATGAAACTTTTTACACACTCAATATAACATGTAAACAACATAAACAAGCCATTAGAACCTCAAAATTTCGCACCAAAGTGCTCGAACAAAACAGGGGCAAAATGGTCACTTTTGACTATTGCAACATCCGTGAGTTTCTATCAATAACCCAACATTAATCCACCAATATAAGCACTAAACGAACATTAATTTCATCATAAATCACCAAATCAGTCCATCCAATCCAAGTGGGAGTTCATAGAGCCCACGCAACCATTTTTCCAACATAAACAAGTTATCCATATGCATGCATGCTCTTAAATGTGTATTACTACTCTGTAAAACAAGATTCGAAGGGTTGATCGTCGCTTACTCGGTCCCTACTTGCTCCAAGAAAACCGTGAAAAACTCCCCCTTTTTTTAGCTAGATACAATCTCCAAGTGTTCAATTAGGTGTAGTTCAATTTTGGTTTGATTTGGTTGATGATTTGTGCAAGATTTGGAGATAGAAAATTGAAGAGTTCTTGGGTTATTTTTGCTGCTTGATGGCTAGCCAGGAGAGACTAGGAGAGAGAGAGAGTGTGTGTGTATTGATCAAATGAAGCTTCCTTGAGAAGCTTTAATGTGTGGCCCAAGTTAGTACAAAAGTCAACTCTTCTTCGAGCGTATACGCGCGCGTTTTATGCTCGATTCCTCTCGAGTTTATTTCATTAATGCACTAAAACTTTAATGCACTCATATTCATATAAATATTATCCACTCTTAAATGTCCCAAAATGAGAGTCTAAAGTCTCTTAATTAAATTGCACGTGCGAAAACCCGTATTTCCAAATTAAGCGCGATAAAGCGAAACTTCCAAGAATTTCTTATAACGATAGTACTAACAACTATCACTTGAGTACTTAAACATAAAATTACCTATTGTAGGACCATTGTGTAAGTCTCTAATTTTCCAAATTTATGGTATTTCCAAATCAGCTAAAATCCTCAATTGCGTATTCACTATTTTCACTTAACGAGCTTCCAAAAATTAAATTTTGAAACGAGTCACTTTAAAAATATAACGAAGTTATAAATCCATGTATTTAAGTCTAAAGAGGTTAGAAAATAATATTTGGAACAAATGGGCAATTAAATATTTAAATAAGCTTGAAATAGAATTTAAAATATTGAATTTTTGTGAGTTCTCACACGCACATCATCCCTCTTTATGTATATGTGAGGACCCGTAAATTTTTCTTATTTTTATATTATTTTATTTTATTTTCTCGTATGCATTTTCTTCATTATACCTTATTATATTGATTTTTTCAGACATTTTATAAGTGAATAGAGTTTTTAAATCATTTTCCTAGTTTAAGTTAGTTCATATTCAGTTTGAAACGTATTATGGATGTGAGGCCCGTTAGTGCGCTAAGTGCGATAAATTTTTGCCAATTAATTTAAGTTTTGTATAAAGAAATATTACTTTATAATAGCCTCACTACTCAATCATCTCACAATAAGTGTAATGACCCCCACAATAAGTGTAAATGAATATAGAATTCAAGATTTTCCCTTTTGTTTTCAAGATAGTGCGAATTAGGGTTTTTACGCCTATCCGTAGTGTGACTATCCGGTATGGAGTGTGGATCAAATTTGGTGATTAAGAGTGAGTTTTAGATGATATTAAGTGTGTGATTAGAAGTGATAATAATAAGCTAGTGAATTATAAATGAAAACCCTAGTACGCGTGAAATAAGGAAAAACGGGTTGAACCAACGAGTACTGTTTGTTACCGAATGATTGCACCACTTGAGCACCACTTTATTACCTTAATTCCCTTGTTATTAATTGAACAAAATTAGCCCTAAATATCTTCTCCTTTCAGCCGAAAATGTGGACCAAAAAAAAACAAGAGAGAAAAGAAAATTTTGACTTCCAATTAAATTGTGACATTTGTCAAACCTTTGACCAAATTAACTCTGTGACGCCCCGAAAGAAGGAGGGTTTTCATTTTATATATATCTTTGTTGGACGAGTGGAGGAGCGCAGCGTTTGAACTTGGAAAAAAAAATTTGTGAAAAGTGAAGGGGCCAAATCCGGCCAGTTCTTGGTCGGACTGCTGGCCGGATTGTTGTTGGTTTTTGAAAAAAATGATTTCGTCTCTGCCTTGAATCCGGCCAAGAATCCGGTCGGAAATGGCCAAATTGCTGGCCGGATTGTTGTTGGTTTTTGAAAAAAATGATTTCGTCTCTGCCTTGTGTCGCGCCCCATTTTTTAAATAAAAAAATAAAAGACGTGTTTAGAAAAATGGCTTTTGATTCAATTTTTGATTGAAAAATGGATTTTTTGATTTAAAAAGAAAATAAAAAGCATGGGTCTAAATGGGACTTGAAAATGCGACGATTTGACCCAAAATATAGTTTAAAAAGGGTTTTTTGAATGAAAAATGGAGTCGCCACTTGGTATAGAGTTAAGGTGTACCAATTCACCTAAAATGAATTTTTAAAGAAAAAGTAAAAAAACCCTTTTTAAACGATTCCAAGTCTACGAAAATCAGAGAAAAAAAATTCGGGAGACACATTTGAAGAAAGGGAAGGCAAGGATAAGAATCCAAGGCACCCTTTTAACCTAGCCAAGGCTAGTTACGCGATTTAGTCAAAGATTTTCTTATTTTACCCTTAAGATTTATCATATTTGGATGTACTATATGAATGCATACCCTAGACCTAGGAGGGTATCGGAGGGTTGAAATTTCTCTTCAAAGCTTACTTGATACCAATCACATTAATTGTGACGTCCAATAAAGACTCTTTGAAGAAGTCACGAATAATGCAAGTCATGAGACTCGAAAGAAAGAAAAAGTAAAGAAAATAATAATATACCAATGTGTATGACCTAAAGGAATGCATCATAATGGGTGCGGAGGACTTATACTTGTGACTTTCAATGTTCCCTTTAATAGAGGGAATACGAGCTTACTAAGGTTAGAGAAGCCAAACTCGTCCACATCCCATATCCAAGGGATTTTCCTAATCTAGCATGCAAATGTACTAACCTAGGTCTAATGCTTAGATGAAATGCAGGTCTAATGTCATGTTTTCATACAAAGGGGTAAGTAATATACATATAAGGGAAATATGAGGGAAGGGATATATGTATAAGGAGGGATGTCATGCAAAATGATAAAAGACCCTAAAAGGTGAAAAATATGCATGAAATATAGTGATTCACACAAACATGATCTAACGCGTAGACGATCCCTAAAGGTCTAGCGTTGGACTAGCCCATGTCTATGAATTCTTACTAGCATTGGACTAGTGGAAAATCGGAACAAAGGGGCCACAACTAGCGTTGGACTAGTGTGGTGATGGGAAAAAGACCACAACTAGCGTTGGACTAGTGTGGTGACGTCACACATTCATTACAATCAAATAAATCATGTAAAGCATAATAAAGCAAATAAACACATAAATCACATAAAACACATACACGTAAGCATAATATCTAGATGCAAAACCCTAGGAAAGCGAGTAACACATAACACATAGGCATGCAAAAACACACGAGGCAAATAGCACATAAGCCCTAACTATTACATTTGGGGAGTCCTACTACAATATAAGGGGGAATGAATTAAATAAAGTGATATAATAACCTAACTATTACAACCTTGGCATTAAATTGCCTTTCAAATAATCAAATTGAACTAAAATAAATATACAAAGCCAATAAAGCAAATAAATAAATGAAATGAATAAAAAACATTCCAGAGGCATACAATCAAACATGTAAAGTCACATAGGGCATGTAGAGTCAAATAAAGTAAGAAATAAGGGATTAGGGTGTACCTCCCTTGAATTGGGACCCCAATGAAATGAAATCACTTATTTGCCCTCCAAAATACCAAGAAAATGTCAAGGCACCACTTTAATTAACAACAATCATAAAAGATAAAAATGAATCATAAAATTGAATCAATTAAATCATATAAACAACCCACATTCAAGAAGTCAAAAGAATAAAAGACTTGATTGCAAACATTAACAAAGTTTTGGGTCAAAATTAAAGAGAAATAAAGTTTAGGGGTCTATTTGCAGTTAAATTAGGGACTCAATTGAAGGAAAACACAAGTTGTTAGGGCCATAGTGACAACACTCGAAAGTCAGGGGGCTGGAATGAAATTTTGCCATTAGGCTTTTTGGCAAAACAGGCCATTGGGCCATTTTATTTGTTTGTTTGGGCCAAAACCTTCCCAAATCCAAATGAAAGTCCAAGGCAAATAGAGTGGATCAGTCTTCACTTTCCAATAAAACAAAACTAAACAAAAGAGTGGGCTTCTACCCTCTAGCCCAAACCAAAGCCCCAAAATAATAAACTAAAAACACTCTCTTAAACCCAAGCAAAACAACTTCTCAACCCCAAACTACCTATTTCACTAAAACCCAACATGGAAGAAAATCAACTAAAATTATTAAGCCACAATTATGACCTAAAATCAAGAAAGAACCTATCCAAAAAAGACTACTTAAAATATTAAAAGATGATTACAATCTACAAAAGGGAAAGGAATTCAACTTTTCAATTCTTTGGGCTATATCAGAATAAAGGGGAAACTTGAGAGGTTCAATCACAACAGAATAGGGACCTAATTGGAGGAATCATGAAGACTTTGGGGTCGAAATATGAAGTTCTAAAAAACTTTGGGGTTAAATCATAAAGAAAGGGAAAACTAGGGACGGAAGTTGTAAATTAATCATCTTCTCCAAATGAGCTCAACATCAGACCGTTCCCAACCAAAACGAAAATCACACAAAATCCTTTCCATGCCATTTCAATTCGAATTCACAAGATAAGAAGCATAAAGCAACAGAAAAATGCAAGACTGCAACACATTAAAAATTCTCAGGTGCGAGGAAATGAACCTGCTGACTTAGCCGGTTCTTTAACATGAAAGAAAAAATGCAAACAAATCTTCTTTCAATAAGGATATTCAGCCAGGCATTTCGTCGAACAGGTTAGGGGCATTAGAAATTTCACTACTTCCTTACTCAATTGAAGCTATAATTGGCCCCAAAATTTTCAGCAAACCCAAAATTTCAGTCCAATCAACATCCAGAAAAGGCCATGAACAATTGACATGAAATTTGAAACAACAAACTAACAGAGAACATGGCATGTTCATCGGCAGACATGCTCCGAAAACTTTCAGAGCTTGTATTCGAATGAAAAAACTGAAATGTAAAGGAGAAGATTAACTTACAGTGTTCTCTCACGGTGGAGGTTCGTGGATGACAGTAGCGGATTCTGACGGAATGGTGATGGCTCTGGTTGCTCTGTTTTCCAAGTTCATCCTTCACTTTGCCGAAATTTTCTTCCTCCTAGTTCCAAATTTCAGCCGCAGCTTCCTTCTCGGTTTTCCTTGTTCCGCCGTCCACCGCCTTTTTTTTTTCTTTCCTCTGGTTTTCTTCTCAGCGCCTCCCCCTCAAAGCTTCCTCAGTCGTGGCTCTCTCCTTTTTCTTCGTTCTTCTATCCCCCCAACCTTAGTCGCCACTCCAGATCCTCCTCCCCTTTCTGATTTTTCCTCCTTTTTCTTTACCCGCTGCTCTCCTTGCCCTCTGTTTTTCTTCTTTCTTTCTCTACTCCCTCGGTCTCCCCCTCTCTTGGCCCTCCGTTCTTTTCCTTCCTTTTTTCGTTTCCTTGTAGCTCCTCCGAAAGCCTCTCTCTCAGTTTTTCTTGCTTAGTTTCTTTTCCCTTCCCTTTTTCATCAGACGAATCCCTCTGTTTTTTCCTTAGTTTTCCTCTGCTTTTGTTCGCTGAAGCTCTTTCTCCTCTGATTTTTCTTTTTGCTTGCCCGACATTTTCCTCCTTGCTAATCCCTTGTCCGCCGCCCCTTTCACCCTTTGGCTTTGTCATGTCTTCCTTCCTTCGGCCTTGCTCTCAGCCCCCAGAACAAAACTCCTCTCCTCTCATCAGCCCTCTTTTCCGTGGCTTTTTCTTCTTTTTCCCGAAGCTCTTTCCTCCAGCTCACTCTCTCGCTCCCCCCAACTTTGCTTGGGCTTGCGGCTGTTTTCATTTTAAAGGCACCTCCCAAAAAACTAAACCTAATATAAAAGGCCCAGATTTCAAACCCCAAAATAGGCTTATGTGTCTTGTTTTTGTCCCTTTGATTTTTTCAATGAATTAAATAATAATAAAACAATTTTCTTAACAAAAATGAAAATAAGAGGAAACAAACAAAAAAATAACAATAACAAAATAAAAAAAAATCACCAAAATAAAATAAAATAAAAATAATAATAATAAATGAAAAGCTAAAATTTTGGTGTCTACACCTTGAATCCGGCCGAAAATCCGGCCAGATTGTGACGTGGCATGTCGGCCATCAATTTTGATCAGCTGATTTTCTTCCTTCTTATACTGTTTTGGGCCAAAATATCTTCATTTGTTCCTCAGCTCAGCCATGTGCCTTTGAGAGAAGAGAGAAAACTCTTATTTTCCAACTTCTATTTTCACTCAAATTTTGGGATTTCACCGTTGGATTTTGAAACCACTCCGTACAAGTGCTAGCTAAGGTGGGTTAAAGGTGATAGTAGAGTTGGTTTTGGAGGGGGAAGCACTAAGCTACCTATTCTCTTGAGGTTTGAAGGTATCTTGCTAAGAAATCCTTATCTACTTCAATTGATTGCAAATTGGTGGATTAGCAATGTTATATATGCTATTTTGTGGAGGATTTTATGGGCTAGGGTTAAGCTTAGCCAATTTTGGATTTATTGGTGAATTTTCTGATTTTATATGATAATTGTTGGTTGGCCATGAATGATAGCTTGTTATGGTGTTAAATGGAGCTTTTGTGCATTAATTGCGATCGTTTACGGAAAATTTCTGATTTGTGCAGAAATTTCGGTTTCTAGGGTTTAATTTGGGGGTTTTCTAATGGTTGGCTTTTAAGCTTCTAATTGGCTTGATTGAAGGGGGATTGTGGTCCTGATTAGATGTATTGTATTGTTTATGAACCGTATGTGCAATTGAGGTTGGTAAGATGTAATTTGATGTTGTTATTGTAGGGTGGAAAATAAAGAAAGTAAGGGGAAATGCTGTCCGAACTTTGAAAGTGTTTGATGGCTTTGAGGTTGTGATCTAGGGCTTGGATTTGGGCAAGACAATGATATATGATGGATGGTTCCTGAGCCGTGGAGGTGAGTGACCCTAAACTATTTTCAGAACTACTTATGAACTGTTTCCTGCATTCTTTACTCAATTGCATATCATGCGTGCTTGCATGGGAGTTCATGGCATGAGTTGGCTTCAATGAGTTCTTGGGGAGTCTTGTGCTGAACACCAACGTCTCCACCACTTGTTTATGTTCATCTGGAGCACCAACGGGCTCCCTCTTACTGTTTAACGTTAAATGATCTATTTGAGCGTTGGATGTTTAAGTGCAATGATTTAACTGGCTCACCAGAGCAAAAATACGTACATTTGATCTCGAAATCATGACATCATCGAAATGCATTATTGTGAAATATATTTGATTACTGATTTTACTGGTTACTCGCTGAACTTCTAACTCACCCCAAAACTATTTTATTCCCCTCTACAGGGCTCGAGATGAAGGAATCATTTGTATTAAAACTCTCCGTGTGAATGGTTGAATAATCCACTGTACAGTTGAAGTTCTAGTTTTAGCTTGTGAAAATGTTGAAACTGCGATTGTACTTGTACTTATGTGAGAATTGAGGACCTTTGTTTTATTCGAAAAATTAGTATTTCTTGTATCTCTTGAGGTTTTAGTTTGTAGTGCAATTGAATTTGTGAAACATTTGATGTATATTTGAGATTTATATTCCGGTTTTAATTGAGGACTGTAGTGAACGACTGAGTCCTAGCGAGAGTTGGGCAGGCGGTCCGCCGAACCCTTTGGTTCGCCTTAGGGGGAGGTGGGGTTGTCACAAACTCCAATCTTTTTATCTTTGCTAAAGCTTTGTTTCTTCTTCATTTCTGCATATTGCTGGCCGAAACTTGAGAGGGGGAAAGTGTGATGCCCCCACTTCTCCCTAAGGCGAACCAAAGGGTATCCGCGGGACGCCTGCCCAACTCTCGCCTAGACTCGGTACAATTTCTGTTCAAACTTAATACAATAATATCTAAACGATAAGGCAAAGTAAAGAAGTGCGAAAAACTTCTATAAATTATCCAATCTTACACCACAAGTTCACGATACATAAGTTATCCAATCCTTACATCAGGATTTCCAAAAGATACATTCAATCTCAAAATATGCAACAGCCAAGGGTCTAACCAAATACATTTGGAACCTAATACAAGAGTACATCAAAAAGGGTTCCATCAAGTTCCACTTCATCCATTCCTATTAAGGAAAACAAATCTACGGGGTGAGCAAAACGCTCGTGAGGCCAAGAACACACATGCAAGCACATTGTTCAAGTAGCAATCCCAATTTCACTGTGAGAACCCGTAAATTTTCTTATTTTATAGGGTTTCTTTTATTTAATCGCCCGTTTTTCTATAATTTCTTTATTAGGAAAAATTTTCTAAATCATTTTTATGGGTGAATAGGGTTTTTAAAGTATTTTTCTAACTTAAATTAGTTCATGAGATTTTAGAAGTGTATACCGGGCGTGGGGCCCGCTAGTACAGAAAGTTCGGTAAAATTTGGCCTGTTAGGTTAAGTTTTATATACCGGGATTAATTTAGCAGGTGTTAAGAGATAATTAGAGGTTACTAGATGGATTGGTGTGAGAGGGACAAGAGGATAGCCATGCATTAATGGTAGTGACAAGTGTCACTTGGAGAGTAGTTCTTGACTTTGACTACTATTCACTACTTTACCAATTAAATAAAAAATATTGACGGCCCCACTTCCCCCTAGGGCGTACCCCAAGGTTCGGCGGACCGCCTGCCCAACTCTCGCCGGGACTCAGTCGTTTACTACAGTTCTCGATTAAATTACAAGATAAAACTCAATTTTTACATCACATTCTCCAAAAATTACATATCATAAGCGAAGCGGAAACCAGTTAACGTACACATACATCCATTCAAGTCCGAACGTTCATACAAACCCTAATTATAGCTATTACACAAGAGGCAATTCAAAATTCAAACTGTACAAGAGAAATCTATCCATTCCAATTCAAACAGTCACCCTAGCCCAACTAATACACAAAATGAATCCAAATCTAAACTATACAAGATACATGCCATCCAGTCACACAAATAACATAATACAAGCTCTTCCTTTGTCTCGCTCCCTGTGAAGGGGAAAATAAAACATTTGGAGTGAGTTAGAAACTCAGCGAGTGAACAGTGAAATCAATAATCAAATAAGCTTTACAATAGTGCATTTAAATGATATGAGGAATTAGTGATCAAATATGCGTATATTGCTCTTTGGAGCCAGTGAAATCCTTGTACTTAAATATCCAACGTTCCCTTAGATCAAGTAACAGATAAACAGAAATAAGGAGCCATCGTGCTCCAAAGAATGTGTAATCAGTAGTGGAGATGTTGGTTCTAAGCACAAGATTTTCCCAAGAACTCATCGGAGCCAAAATATCATGGTACACACACATACACAATGATATGCAATCGTGTAATCAATGCAAGAATTATTTCAAAAGTATCTTTTGGAAAGTAGTGGAGGGATCACTCACCCAAACATAGCTCAGGAACCATCCATCGTACCTCATTGCCTTGTACAAGTCGAAGTCCTAAATTACAAATATCAAGTCAAGCGGAGGAATTCTAACATTATCAAGCTTCTATCACCTTAGCATTTTAATCAAAATTGAAGCTACACTTATCCGATTGAAACAAATCTTATGGCGTTACGAAGCTAAGACATATACCAACATTCCTTATGAATACTTCCAAAGTCAAAACGTACAATTTCATGGTCAAATATCGAAATCTCGGAGAGGGCAGAAAACTGTCTGCAAAACAGAGTCTATGGCCAGTCAGGGTATTTCAGTCATTTCTCAGGCTACAGTGGTCCAAACGATCTGAAATTTTGTAGGTAGATAGCTAACTCATATACGCACAACTTCCATGTTTTGAGAAAAATCTGGTTCGGTCTAGAGCACAGAGAAAATGACAGTCCAAGTTCAGTCCAGAAACAAGGAAAAACTGAAATTACCCTTCTTGAACCAACCTTTGCATATAACCATCACTAATCACAATTAAGGCTAGAAATCCCCACTTAACATGAGACTAGCCTATACTAATCATGTACATGCCAAAACAAGGATGAATTAACTTAGACAAAGTTGAGAAATATCACTAATATGGAACCTTAGCAGCCCATCTTCCAATTCATAAGAATTTCCATAAAATTCATCAAGATCAACTCAAACTCATAACAATCAAAGTTTGGACAGCACTTCTCCCTTAATTTTCCTTATTCCATCGTATAATACATCACCAATGACATTTCAATCAATCACAATTATACATGTAACTCACAAGCCATTAACTACATCTAATTAGGGTCTCCATACCCTTCATATATAGTCACATAAAAGCTCAACAACCAACCATAATAAAAATCCCCAATTCAAATCCCTAAAACCGAAATGTAGCTACACGAGTTGAAATTTCACAACAACCCACAGTTAACATATAAAACTTCCTTCTATACTATATCAAGCTATCATTCAAAGCCAATTCAATAATTATCCCATAAAACAGAAAAATCACCAACAAATATGAAAATTGGTCAAGTTAAACCATAGCTCATGAAATATTCCACTAAATAGCACATCTAACCTCCAAAATCCACTAATATACCATGATTAAGAAGAAAGAGAAGATTCTTGACAAGGTACCTTAACACCTCCCAAAAGGTAGTAGCTTGGAGCTTTCTCCTCCAAAACAACTCCATCACTAGCTTCCAAACTCCTTAGACAACAAATTCTATGGAGTACTTTACGAAATCATCGGTGAAATCTCAAGATTTGGTGAAGATATAGAAGTAGAGAATGAAAAGCTCTCTCTCTTTTGCTCTCTAATATGCACGGCCAAGCAAGGAGAGAAAATGAGGAAAAATTGGCCAAGGAACAAGATAAATACACAGAAAACAGCCTGTCAAAGTTGGCTGCCGCGCAAGCCACGTCAGAATCCGGCCAGGATCTGGCCGGATTTCCGGCCGGATTAGAGGCAGAAGCAAACTCAATTTTTTTTTCGAAACCCACCAGCAATCCGGCGGCCGGATTCGATACAAACCTTCGTGACCAAATTCGTTCTCTTTTTCCAAGTCCAACCGCCGTGCTCGTCCGCTCTGCCAACTCATAAACTTAAAATTCCACGCAAGTACAGTGAGCATACACAAACATGTGCTCATATATATATAGAATGAAACCGCTCCTAGGACAAATAGATAGTAAATTTATACAAAATAAGGGAAGTGAAAAATAGAATAATGCCTAGGAAGGACTTGTGAAAATTCCAGGGTCTCACAAAAATTGACCCAAAAATCACCCAAATTTGCAAGCTTCTTGGCCGGCCATCTTCAAGAGAAAAGAAGAGAAAACTTCCAACTTTATTGCTTCTAATCTTGCTCAATCTCCAAGTTCAACCGATTAAACTTGGATTTCCTCCATAAAACCTCTTAGTTTAGTGGTATTAAGGTTGGTTGTGAAGTGGTTTGGAAGACCAAGGTGTTAGGTTGCTTCCTTTCTTGATTTGGTAAGGTGAGTGGCTAAGGGACCTCTCTTGCCTTCTCAATCATGTTTAATTAGTGGCTTTTGTGAGTTAAAGGGATGATTTTAGAGATTATTTCATGGCTTTTGGTAGAAATTGGTGAAGTTTTATATTTATTCATGATTTTTCTATTTTAATATATTTAATATTGTTGGGTCATGGATGATAGCTTGGAATGGTTTGAAATGAGGCCATAGTGCATAAATTGTGGTTGTTTGCGGAAAATTTCCGCATTGTACGGAAAATTTCAGAATTAGGGTTTGGATTTGGGGCTTTTTCTAGGGTATCTATATAGCACTTGTATTGGCTTGGATTAAAGAGTTTTGTGACTCTAATAAGGTGTATTGAAGGGTTTAGAACTTGTAACGGTTTTGGTGATTGTATTTGGAAAGTATGGGTGAATACTTGTAGGTTGGAAACTTAGAATTTCAAGGGGAAATGCTGTCCAATTGGAGGTTCTTGTGTGTGATTGGACTTGGGTTGTTTTAGGGGTGATTAGAGGCCTTAGGGTTGTCTAAACCCTTAGTGCCGAGTGGTTCCTTTTTTGTTTGTACGTTTATTTCATTTCACATTAATGACTTGCAGCTTCAACTTATGACTCGTAATTGAGTCTCATTGTGCATGTTTGAATGTTTTAGGGCGTGATGGTGGTCCGAGACGCTCGTCGGGTGAACAAGTGCGAAAATTATCTTTGCTTGTTTGGTGAGTGTACTACTCACTTGATTGTTACTATGTGGCTTTGTTACACTTGAAATCGATGACTTGATTCCCTATTTGCATTGTTGGCATTGATTGAGGTGGGATGTACTTGATCACTCCTACCCTTTTTATCTTATATGACTGTTTACTGTGTAACTGGAATGATACATGAATGTACTTGAATTGGTGTCGTTTGGACGAGTATCCAACGGCCATTACTGTTATCACTGAGCTCAACCCCATTGGTGGTCAATTGAATCGAGCCGGCAAGGGCTTGGTCGTGAAAATTGACAAGCCATGGGGACTGTTGTATGGAATCGTGGAGTATGAGACTCACGATTCTGGTATACTCGAGTATTACCAAATCTAAACTGTTTGGAGTTCGGGCCCGGTTGGGGTATGTGTGGTGGAAGGAAAGGGAGTAAAGTGGAGTCTACATTTGGTTACACTTTGTACATTGACGGAGGGTCAATGAGATACGATCAAGGATGACAAGCGAGGAAAGGGGCTTTTGAGAGCCGACTGTATCCTTTTACCACTTGTATTGATATGTGACGTTAGTTGGCTTCTTATTGAATGAATTTGGCATTGATCGGTTTTATGCTTAATTGAACTTCCTTGCTTGTGTGGAAGTACCTCATTGGGCGAAAGCTCATCCTATTCTCTTTTGTTTTCCTTACAGGGATTGGAACACCTTTTGTATGGCCTTGATAGTTTGTGACCGAGTTGAGCTAGTTGCATACTTTTGAAGTGTTCCTCAATGGACAAAACCCTACTTCTACTCGGATCAACTTTCTTGTTTGAATTGTAATTTTGGAACCGCTCTTGTATAAACTTGTTGGATCACTTTTGTATGCTATTTTGGACTTATAAATGTTGATTTCAAGGTATATATGCTTTGTGAAGGTTTGGATGGATTTTGGACAGATTCGGATTTCAAATGACGAAAGAAAAAAAAATTTTCCGGGAAAGGTCAGGGTCGAATCCGGCCAGGATCTGGCCGGATTGACGGCCGGATTGCCTTGAGAAAAAGGGAAATCCGGCCGGAACTTGGCCGGATTGTCAGCCGGATTGCGAGGGTTTTTCTGATTTTGGCAGTTTTGCTCTCTGGCCAGTATCCGGCCGGGAATTCTGTCGGAAATCCGGCCAGATTCCCACCGAATTCTGACGTGTCCAGCACTGTTCATGTCGGCTCCGATTTTCATTTTTTTTATTATTTTGTGATTTTGACTTAGTTAAGCACGCTTGCTTGTTCCGGAACGTTTTTTATCGCATTAAACTGTCTCGTTAGTCCTGGCGAGAGTTGGGCAGACAGTCCGCTAACCCCTTTGGTTCGCTTTAGGGAAAGGTGGGGCTGTCACATTAACAAGTAAAGCAACAATATTGCAATAAATAACAATTCCAGCGGAAAAGTAAACAGAAACAATTCAAGGATATCGGAGCTCTCAGGAGCTAATTTCCACTTGCTTTGCCAATGTCATTCGTATACCTTCCCGCAATGACACTCCGTCAACCGGGTCGGTATTTCCATTTCGTAGATCACCACTTACTTCCCTCCGTCCACCGTGCACCTCCCGGGCCCGCAAGACATTTATAAGGCGATACTCCACGACTATGCCAAGCAAGACCTCTCACTAGGTCAAGCTTACTTATCTCATGGCTCGCCAAGGTTCCCGACCAAGTCCATGCCGGTTCGAGTCCAAGATCGGCCTATGAGTTTGGGCGTCCCCCATTTACATTTGAGAGTCGAGGAGATTCACTCCAACGACGTATGCAGCCATAGCATACCATTTCATTTCATTCAATCATTCAATCATCTCATTTCATTCAATTAAGTCATTCATAATTCATTTGGTACATTTGAATCATGAGTCATTTATTTCAAATGAGAACGAGTGCGGTAAAGTACACACTCGCCTCTATTTTCAAAATTTCCAAACAATCATAACAATTAAATTTGTATCAAGTATGCATACACTTGACACTCACCAAGTAACAAGAGAAAGTAGAATCAATTGAAGTTCAAGCGTCCACCGTGGGGTCCTCTTCAAGGTCCTCGTGTGCACCTGAACAAATAATAATAGACTATTATTTACAAACCATTACTATTAAAGAAGATTGTACCATAGTACAATCTTAGAAAGTCTCGTGAAACGAGCCTTATTTATCCTAAATCGAGGCTCTCAAGTGGGGTTTCAAAGTACAAGAGAAATTTAGTTTTCATCTTGGAAATCAAGTATAAAACGTTCAAGCAGTATCGAAGGAATAAGGAGTACTTGAAAAACTTCATTTCCTTGAAATTCGGAAATTTTCAGTTTTGATACGATACATTAGAAAAATCGTACCTCACGCTTTACAAGTCAAAAATTGAAAAACTTGGTACCGTTGGAAACCTCTTTCAAGGTACTAAAAGTTCATAAAATACACTCTTCCATGATTCCAGACGGAAAGTATTCAAAAATTGGCTCAAAGTTGCTGTTTTAAACATGAAGACAGCTTTCGGGGTTGGTTTTTGGCCAACTTTGGAAATTCAGAAAAATTCACCCATTGCGAACCAGCCTTTGGAATTTGGAACTCAATTAGAGTTGCAAGAAAGGTTTAAAACAAAGCAAGCGGAATGAGAATCGGAGTTTTGAGCACCGAAATATGGTAGCTCAAAATTGCTGAAATTTAGAACCTATTTACCATTTTCCAGATTTAAATCACTGTTTTTGGGACATCAGTTGAACATCGAAACAAACTTGAAATGGCACCAAATTTGGCAGGTTTATCCTGCCATATAAGGGCTATTCCTCTACCAAATTTCACAGGAAAATTCATTCGGGAAGTTGGTTAACGAAATCACGAAAACTCCAAGAACTTCAAGGCAAATCTGCCTTGTATGTTCCGTTTTCTGTTTTCAAAACGTTTGGCCAACAAAGTACCTCAAGCACGGTCCATGTGCATAAAAAATGTCTAAGAGGTGTCCAATACACATTTTGTAGGCAATTAATCACCAAAATTCCAGATAACAAGTCCCAAGTCATTGTTAGTTTCAAATCTGTCCAGAACACTGTTTTCGTTCACAAAGTCAGTTTTGAATTTCGATCATAAATCACTCAATTCAACTCAGAATTGAGCGTGGTTGGTGGCGTTAGAAAATAGACTCATAACGATATATTTTCTCAAAAGAAACCATTTTCAAAATCTGTCCATAACCAGCTCATTCGTGAGCATCAAGTTGCAACTCATGTGCTGCCTTCCAGGAAGCAACGAAACAGGATAGTGGATTTCAAATGAATGGTTTGGCTTGCTCAAGTGGAACCAGGACATAAATTTTATATCAACGGAAATCTGGGAATGTCTAGTTTCCAATGCCATAAACGGTACTCGATTTCAACATCGGAGCAACAAGTTATGCCCATGCCCGAAACAAGAAGACTGCCTGGGCAATCCGGGAACAAAATTCCAGTTTTCTAACCTTTCGAAATTTCAACATTTGAGTGACCAAATCAAGTTATTTTTCAATGAAACTTTTTATACAACCAATATAACATGTAAACAATATAAACAAGCCATTAGAACCTCAAAAGTTTGCACAAAAGTGGTCGGACAAGGCAGGGGTAAAACGGTCACTTTGCTCCAAGCACCTCTTTTGATTTTGTACCAACAATACAACATTAATCCACTAATTTAAGCACTAAACCACCATTAATTTCATCATCAATCATAAAATCAGTCCTTCCATAAAAAATGGGAGTTCATAGAGCCCACACAACAAAAATCCACCATAAACAAGACTACCCACATGCATACAAGAGTTTATACGCGAAATTCTACTTC
Source organism: Coffea arabica (assembly GCF_036785885.1). Lineage (NCBI taxonomy): Eukaryota > Viridiplantae > Streptophyta > Magnoliopsida > Gentianales > Rubiaceae > Coffea > Coffea arabica. The sequence goes on from NC_092325.1 coordinate 12,034,427, forward strand.
CAAAAACCAAGATTTGAAGGTTGGATCATCACCTACTTTTGTGATGAACAAAGGCAGAATTTCGGCTCCCTCCTTGTCCAAGAAAACCGTGGATTGCAGCTCTCCTTTGTAGCTTAATGTGATCTCCAAGTATTAGGCTAAGTGGTGTTCAATTTTGGTGTGAAATGGTTGAGATTTGGTGCAAGAATTTGAGAAGAAAAAAATGGAAGAACTTAGTGTTGTTTTTCTTTCCCTTGGCCGGCTGTTCTTGGAGTGAGGAGAGAGAGTGTTTGTTCAATTGAGGCTTCCAAAAGAAGCTTTAAATGTGTGGCCCATGTTTGCCCAAAAGTCAACTCTCCTTCGCGCGCGCACGCGCGTGTTTTGTGCTCGATTTCTCTCAAGTCTATTTCATTAGTGCACTAAACCCCTAATGCATTTATATTCATATAAATATTATTCACTCTTAATTGTTCCAAAATAAGGGTCTAGAGTCCCTCAATTAAATCGCGTGTGTGAAAACGCGTATTTCCAATTTAAGCGCGATAAAGTGAAACCTTCAAGAAATTCTTATAACGTTAGTATTAATAACTATCACTTGAGTATTTAAGCACAAAAATACCTATTTCAAGACCATTGTGCAAGCCTCTAATTTTCCAAGCTTATTGTATGCTCAAATCGATTATTGACTCCAATCGCGTATTCACTATTTTCACTTAACGAGCTTCCAAAAATTAAATTTTGAAACAAGTCACTTTAAAAATATAACTAAGCTATAAATCCATATAATTAGATCTAAAAAGGTTAGAAATAATACTCGGGCCAATTGGCCAAATAAATAATTCAATAAGCCAATAATAGGAGTTTAAACTAAGAAAATTCGCGGGTCCTCACATGAGTCTAGTATTACTTCCTCAAATCTCCAATAAATTTGTATCAACGCGTCTTTTGAAAAACTAACGACGCACGAGCGGTATGCACTTAATTAGAATTCATTCACCTTTAATTCCTCAATTAACTTTTCTTTATCTACTATTGATCATTCTTAATTCCTCAAGATAAATGCACTTTCGAATAGAATATCACCTTGAAACACATGTACTCATTATTTCTCACTTAAACGAACCTCCGAAAATTAAATTTGCTAACGGGACGTTTTAAAAACACAAGGAAGACATTGTTCCATATGAATGGACTTAGAATGGTTGAAATAAATTATTTGGAGAAAACATGTGAATAAATATTTAAATAAATCAATAATACTCGATAAAAATAAGAAATTTTTCAGGTCTTCACAGAAAGGGAGGGAAAACTTCATTTTTGCACTTCAATTTCAAGCCTCAATCTTGAGTTTCAACCGATAATCTTGCAAATTCCTCCACAAAAGTTGATCTCCAAGGAAGCTTAAGGGTTTTGGTGGAGTGATTTGGGAAGAGGAAGGTCTTGGCAGCTTCTTGACATAGGGATTAAGGTGAATTTGGTAAGAAACTTCCCTCTACTTCTTATATGTGTAAACTAGAAGCTTAAAGTTGTAGTTTTGATGGATTTATGGGGAAAATTTCATGGGTTAAATGATATGTTGGGATGTTTAGCTAGGGTTTATATTTTCAGCCTTGATTATGGTTATCTACCTCGTAATTGATCTTATTGAGCTAGTAATTGGTGAGTTTGATGATAGAGCACTTGTTAGATATGAATTTATAGAGTATAGGTGCAAATTTCAGAATTTGGAAGCCAAGCTACCATGTTCTGCCCGGTTCTGGTTGACCATGATGGAGGCCGAATTAGGCTTAGTAGAAAACATGAAAGTTGTAGGAAATGATGTTTTATAGTTTCCTGTAAAATTTTAGCTCGATCGGAGTACTGTATCATGTGAAATTACTGAAATGCCCTTGACTGCCCATAAGCCCTGTTTCGCGGACAGTTTTCTGTCTTCATGGAGATTTCAATTTTGGACTCTAAAAATGCATGATTTAGCTTTGGAAGCCTTCATAAGAAATGTAGGTATATGTCTTGGCTTCGAAACTCCATAAGATACACCTCAATCGGACTTCGGTAGCCTGAGTTATTGTCATTTAACCATAATGCGGTTAGCTAACCTGTTTGTGAGATTCTGGTTTCGTATATTGCAATTTTGACCTAGCTACACTATGAACTGGACTGAGTGGTATCATAAAAGTTGTAACCCTTTGTCTTAGCTTCGAAATGGTATAAATTTCATCCCAATCTGATAAGCGTAGCCTCAGTTGTGTCCGTTACGCAAAATAACATCAAATCTGTCTCTTGTTTTCTGACTTAAACTTCATTTCCGGACATTTTCCTAGTTTGAATTTGTACTTGTACCACTTTGAGCCTATTGAACGGCTAATAAAATGAGATTATTTTTTATGTGACTTTGGGATTGATTGAGGAAAACAAGGAAGCCATAAATGGCTGGAAAATATGTAAATACAGAGGGCATGCTGCCCAAAATTTTAGGGCTACTCGATTCCTTCAAATCGAGTTGATCTTGGTAAAAATGATGGGTTTTGGGAGTTGTTTGTAACCCTAGGACCAACTGTTATCTTTTTACTCAAAAGTTATATTTTATTCTTTTGTACTAGTACTTAACTTGGGAAGGCATACGACTTGTAGTCAAGCCTCATTAATGCATTCCATTTACTAGGTTTGTGGATGTGTAAACTGTAATTGTTTTATCTTGGTTATTTTAGGGTTTCTTGGCTATTAAAGCCACTTTGGGTAAAAACTTTTGAAGTATCTTGTACTGGAACTGGTGAGTGTACCACTTCCCTAATTTGTTACTATCTAGCCATCTGTGACTTCTGTATACTCTGTATGGAACGAGGGTGTACTTTATCGCTCTCGTTTCTGTCATTTGTTACTTGTTTCTTGCATACTGTATAAGTCTGTATTTGCTCTCTGTATCTGTTATCTGTATCTGTACTCTATATAAGTCTGCGATCTCTGAGCTCAAAACCTGTGGCTAGTTACTCGAGTCGAGTTGGCAAGGGTCTGGTCGATTAGATAACAAATCATGGTTGTCTGTTTCTGGGAATCTTTGGGTATTGAGACTCTCGATTCCGGTATACTTGAGTATTACCATTTTTGTTTCTGTTGAGGTGTTTGGGCCCGGTAGGGGGTATGTTTGATGGACGGAATCTGGTGTAAAGTGAGGTCTACAGACATGTCGGTTCTATATACGTTGACGGAGAGTCAACGGGTTGAGATCAAGTTCTGCAACTGAAATTTGGCTCCTGAGAGCCACCCGTATCCTTTCTATCTATGGTGTTTGTTCATTCCCTTATTTGATTTGCATATGTGACTACTTGAACATGAAGTTTCATGATTCTTACCTGCTATTATTTTGGTACCTCATTGAGCGTAAACTCATCCCCTTCCCGTTATCTTTGTTTTCCTTACAAGGAACCAAACTTTGAATCCATGATCTTGGAAGAAAGGGTCGAGCTAGTGTAATTAGTATTTTCTTAAGCTTTTTTGCAGCCAAAACCCGAATTATATTTTTAAGTGTATGAATACCATGGCTTGTACTTTAGTTTAGTTAATTTGCCAAAGACTCTGATGTAAATATATGTATAAGTGTTTAACCTGGTCTATTAAGTGTATTCAGTTGAGATCATGATTTTATGGTTTGGTAAGCATGTTCTCACCTTAGTAGTCTCCGATTGTTCGTTTTCTTTGGGTCTTATCACGCGCGTACCATATCGGGTTTGTATGATTCAACTCCGTAGTCCTGGCGAGAGCTGGGCAGGCGGTCCGCCGAACCCTTTGGTTCGCCTTAGGGTGAGGTGGGGCTGTCACAGTATATGTTATTTTTATATGCATCATATCTAATAAACCCAAGAATATTTATTCAAAGAGCAATTAAATGATAGAAAATTGTCAAAGTTGACATTCCAACCAACCTAAAAATATTTGTTCAAAGAACAATTAAGTGCTAGAAGTATGTCAAAATTGACATGCCAATCACTTTTCTAATGCTTTTAGTTCGGGTTGATAAAAATGAAAATGAGTAACATTATGGTTGGGTGTTACAAATTTGTTGATGGATAATTATTGCTTTATAAGATTATAATATATTGATAACTAAAATCTTATCTAAAACCACTACTTTCATGATAGTGGTAGATGACTAGTTAAATTTTTTTTTCAATCAGCATGTATGTAACTTATAAGTAACCAAATGTGACTAACTATTACCAATTTGTGAAAGCAAAATCTTTATTTCCTTAAACATATCATAAAATGGGTTAAACAGTTTGTAAGACATTAGCAATGGAAAGTCAATAAATACCAACATGGGGTACAGTATTAGTATGTTACTAATTAGCAATAGAATGTAATTTTTTTTACCAATCGATAGAATAGAGTTATTGCTTTGGATATAGTGTAAAACAGATCGAGCTAATAATAAAAAATTAGCAATAAACAATGTTTAAATACTAATTAAATATACAATACTAATAAACAGAATCTAAAATTAGTAATTTAACTTTTTTTCCCCTTGGACATTGTAAAATAGATTGAACATGTGGTAATGTATTAAGAACTAAATGTAAGTACATTCTAACAAAGATTTTAGTTACATTTGATTATTTATAAGTTGCATACATATTGATTGAACAAAAATTTAACTAGTCATTTATCAATATTATGGAAGTAGTGGATTTAGGTAAGATTTTAGTTGTCAATATATGACAATCTCAAAAAGTAGTAATTACTCATGCATATTGCAATTAGTCATCGCAACCACATGCATAGTGCAATGGTACACATACACTTGGAATGATTATTGGTGCTTTGACCCACTTGTGCATTTTCTTGCAGGCGGTAGTGGGTCCGTAATTTTATTTGTATAACTAATACTAATTTACCTATAAGCAACTTACACGAGGTGATTTATGAGATACAATTAGTTTACAAAAATGTACATCATGTTCGATATTAGTTACTTATCCGTGTATATCTATGAAAGGTAGTGCAATGGTACACATAATTTTGAAATGGTTATTGGCCATTCGATCAACTTGTGCATCTCCCTATAATTGATGCATAATTTTCCTTGTATGAGTACTACTAATTTGTTTGTGAGCACTTTACATGGAGTGATCTATGAGTTACAATCAGTTTATAAAAATATACATCATGTTTGGTATTAGTTACTTGACTATGTATATCTGTAAAAGGAAAATTAGATATAGTGCAATAAAAAGTAGCTACGTGAGCAAGAATGTATTTTAGAAACTTTGGTGTAGTTGATATTAGCATTTTTCTGTGGAGTGTACACGTTTCCGTTTTATCAACAAATTTGTAACACCCAATCATAGTGTCACTCATTTCCATTTTTATCAAACCCCAAACTAAGAACCTTAGAAACGTTGTTGGGATGTCAACGTTGGCATCCTTTTATCATTTAATTGCTCTTTGAACAAATATCCTTAGGTTTATTAGGTATGATGCATATAAAAATAAACCAAATGTACACTCCAGTTATAACAATATGTACAACAATTCTAATAGATATATACAATGCTTCAAACAAGTTTGCAAATTGGACAAAAATCTATGATGATTACAATGATATCTACAAGGATTCTTACCTATCATTGCATAATATTTCTATAAATCGAAATTGAAAATTTACAAATATTGTGGTAACAAAGTCTATAAAAAAAGATAGTAAAAGAGTTATAAAATGCTGTTAATTGAATTTCACTTGCTCCATTCTTCTTCTCAAGTTGATTTCTTTTTTTTTCTTTCTAATTATAAATGGTGGGATTGGTTTTGCAAGCTCAAGAGTTCTCACTTTTCATATTTCTTTCTTTTCATATGGATTCTTCTTTGTCATTTTCCGTGCCATCTTGCCACTGCTCAAGCAAATTGTAAAGGTTATTTACTTTGTTCAACACATATCAGTTTGGCTAAGGCTTCATATACTCTTATCTATGCAAATTAAAACAAAGTGAGACCAATTCAACAACTCGTAATTGCAATCAATGAAACAATCACGTCTCACTATCTTGCCAACATACTGGTGCAACATAAAAGCATTGACAAACTTACATATTCAAGGATTTTGATGGCATTTCAAGTTCGCTACTTCCTAATTTTTCACTTTTTTCTTTTCTAGCCGCTTTCTTAGTCAAACTTCTCAATCTCCTTCATGCCATCTGCACCAACTTTTTGATAAACAATTACATAAGATTTTCTCCGAATATTTCAAAATCAAGATAGTAGTTCTAAGAATGATATAGCAGATTCAATTATGAGTAAGACATTTTGAATAACAAGTACATTCAACCTAACATATAGACATTAGAACCAAGACTCATGCCAATCAATTCTTATACTGTAGGCTTCAATTGCTGGATTGCTACAGTTAGTTGGGGTTTCAACTTATGAACAAGAGTAAACAATTACTAATGTTTATTAATGTCTGCATTAATTAGCTTATGAAAATATACATGATCTATGAGATATAATCAATGAGGTATTAGTTACTTGACTATGCATATTTATAAAAAATAGATTGGAAATAGCACAACAAAAAATAGCTATGTGAGTTGGAATGTATTCTAGAACTTTGGTATAGTTGATATTTGCATTTTTCTGTGGAGTTATAGCTATGTGGTTGTTTTCATATTGATAAGGTTTTCTCCTGACATTCCCAAATCAAGATAAAGTAATGTATAATAGATTCAATTATGCGCAAGACATTTTGAACAACAAGTATATTCAGCCTAACATATAGGCATTAGAACCAAGATTCATGCCAATCAACTTTCATACTATAGGCTTCAATTACTGATTTGCTACAATTAATTGGGGTTTCAACTTATAAACAATAGTAAACTTATGTCTGCATTTCTTTCCTCACAAGGGTTCCATTATCAATTTCTAGGACTTGATTTAATATCATTATGCTAGTTGATTGGGCATTTACAATCATGTCAAAGTATTTTTTCACTGTCACTGTTCTATCACAGAATGTAATAGTTATCTAACAAGATGTATATGCACACTAATTAAGATAACAGGTAACCATATTTCCACACTAAGAAAGGCAATCTGAACAAGATGTCTTACCTTCAATTTTTTTCTTTGTTTCCCTAACTTCTTCCCACTGCATGTTGCGCGTAATTATCATCAATCTCATGTATTGAGTTCTATAGATGTTGTGAGAGACAAACACTAGCCACTTACGTATTAAGTGATTTAGATGGAACCTCAGGTTGTCTGCCATCAAGCTTTCCTGTTGCTTCATCTCTGCCACCTATCTTACCTAAAATTCTCGATCTTTTTCCTGCCATTTAAACTGGAGTTTCACATAGACAATTGCACTTCAGTTCCATTATGCTTTCCCCGCTTATTCTTAATGCATTACAAAGTAGTAACATATATAATATATCACTTTCAAATCTTAGTAACAATAGTTATGAAAACTTGTAACCTATTTTCCACACTCTGTTTGCCAAAATTAATTGTAGGTTAATTATTTTGTTTGGCCAATTCTACTTACAATCTACTCTCACTCATTTATCAAGTTTGATGGGATTGACTTCTTCTTCTATTTCTTGTCGTACGCTACAAATATGAGTTAATGTAATAACTTGGAGGTACCAATTTCACAGTTACGTTGATGAAATTTTACAGGGCAATTCTTACACTGTAATTGCTAACTTATTGCGTGTTACAGTTATCCAACTTCATGTCCAAGCACACTAGCAAAGTAAAACTTATAATCTTTTTTCCACATTGAGTATGCCAAGCTAAAAACTATGTTATTCATTACGCTTACCCTATTCAAATTGTCATCTACTGCCCTAGCTATCAAGTTTCAAACAATCAATTTCTTCTTTTATTTATCCTATGATTATGCAAATACGGGTTAACTAACAAACAATAGGTAACAATTTCACAGTATGTTCACGAATATTACATATCAGTTTTGCTACTGTAACTGCAGACTCACTGCATGTAACAGTTATGCAACATGGTGTCCAACCCCACTAGCTAAAAAACCTTGTAATCTTTTTCTCTGCAATGCGTCTACCAATCTAAGTGTTATGTTATTTTACTCCGCATAACAATTTTACTCCGCGTCATTATATATTCATATGAAATGTCTCTTATACAACATGCTGTAAGAGGCATTCTTAAGGGAACTATCTTTGTAACATTTTTTTTTTCGTTTTGTATGTCGCCATGAATAGTATGTACAAACCACACATAACATATAATCTGCACACAAGCGCTGCTAACCAACAAAATCTATAAGAAGTTCATAGAAACAACCAGTACCCCTGTTATATAATGACTACACTATTGCTACTAATGTGAGAGTTATGACCCCTATTTATCCCTTCCAACAACTCCCTCTACTAATTGGTTTGGAAGTTCTCCTTTTCTTTTTGGCAAACACTTGGTGTTCAAAATTTCTCTCTACTTTACTCCCCCATATGGCCCATGAACAGATCTAATTTCTAACATCTATAGAGTTTCGACAACCATGATATAAATCATGTGATGCTATTCACCAAACAATGGAAATTATGTCATTGGTTTGCATTATTGTTACCTGTAGGGTTTATGTAGATGCGATTGGGTGTCACTGTGAGGACCCGCAAATTTCCTACATTTTTTCTCAAAAATGCCTTTTATTTGAAAATTATTATTTATTAAGGCCCCTACCTCATTATATCACACTAAGAGTAAATAAACCTAGAAAATAAGGTTTTACGCTTTGGTTTCAAGTTTTGAGCAAAATTAGGGTTTTTGCGATTTTTCCGCCGGATGAATTTTCGGTACTGGCCAAGGATCAATTTGATGATTAAAAGTGACTCTTAAGTGAGAAATAATATGTGAGTAGTAGCAATGAGATAAGGTTAGTGAATGGGAGGTAAAAACCCTAGTACGTGAGTTTTTAAGAAAAACGGCGCGAACCGGCGGGTCCCGCGCATTACCGATTGAACGCACCGCTTGACCACCATTTTTTTCTTACCCAACAAGTTGTTGACTTTTGCACATAATATCTTCTCTCTTGGCAGCATGTTGACCGAAAATTGGTGGCTAAGAAAGGCAAGAAAGAAAGAGAAAAAGAAAGGGTGGTGGTGGTGACACTTGTCACCACCTCATGGCTTCTTACCAAGACAAACTCCATCCATATAACCTTAACACTTAGCCAATTCTTCCTCATTTCTGCTGGTGCTGGCCGAACTTAGCTTGGAGAAAACACCAAGGAAGATTTCTTCATTTCACCTTCAAATCCAACAACTTAGTGAGAAAATCCACAAAGTAAACCGATTAAACCTACTCTTGAGTGATTATCTAGTGATTGGTGGTGAAAATTTGGGAAGAGAAAGCTTGGGGCTGCTCTTAGGGACTTCTAATCAAGGTAAGAGGATGATATCTCTCTAACTTTCTCTTTCAATCATGGTTAAAGTAAGCTTGGTAGCTTGATTGGTGGTAGATTCATGGATGCTAGCATGTGTAGGAGTTTTTCCCCAATTTATTTGATGAACTAGGGTTTCTGATTTTCTGCTCAATGTGATGTATGATGTGTGAATGTTGCAATTAAAGTTATATAAGGTTGTTTGGTGGTGATTAGAACCAGAAATTTGAGGAAATTACACTTAGAGCTAAAATTCCAGATTTCTGGAAAATTTCCCAAGCATTCTGTTCGAAATTGTATCTATATGTTAGAGGCCGAATTGGCCTTTGGTCAAAGAAGGAAAGTTGTAGAGAATGGTGTTTTATAGGTTCCTGTAAAATTTCAGCTCAATCGGAGTAACGTAGGATGTGAAAAGTCCAAAATACCCTTACTGTTCTAGGTATTTCCCAGCAGTCCGTTTCAGCAGTTGAGTCCAGTTTACCACGATTTTTGACCAGGATCCATTTTGATTTAGCTCTGGACCAAAACATGAAAGTTGTGGTGCTATGAAGTAGCTTTAAAATGCCTCTAAGAACACCTGATTCGGACTTGTGTACACTGAGTTAGGTTCATTACAGTGTTCTGCGTTTAAACAACCGACGAACTGGTTTCAGGTTTAGTAATTCGAGAATTTGACTAAGTTACATTAGAAACTGGACTACGTGACCTTCATGAATGTTGTAGCTCTGTGTCTTAGCTTCGAAACGGCATAGGTTTCGTTTTAATCCGATAAGCGTAGCCTCAGGTATGGTATTACCGCATTTGTACGTCAAATCTGTCTTGAACTAAATTGCGTTTCTGCACTTGTACTTAATACGATTCTTGTTATTATGATATGGTGAGCCTATGGAACGGCTCTTGACATAAATTGCTGATTGTATGATGTTGGGATGTTGTTGAAGAAAAATAATGAAGCCTAAATGGCTGGAAATTAGGTAAACACAAAGGGCATGCTGTCCGAATTTTTACTCGAAGTCTAGAAAACTATCTTTGCGACTTGAGTGAAGGTTAAGTGATTATTCCTTGAACTATCGAGGACCTTTGTCATTTGTTTATCAAGGGTTATATGTTAGGACTTGGCCGAACTTGTACCCTTAGGAAAACGATATGAAACACTATGAAACCGTTTTACTTGCACTTTTGACTCAAGAGTCATTTTCAAGCAAAAATGTTATCAAATTTTTCAGTTTGAAGAGCGAGCAACTATTTCACGACTCTTCTCAAGTGAATTTCAATTTCTTGATTCTTAATTGAACGAAACGCTTAAGTTTCGAATCTTAGTTGATTTTCAAAGTTCTCAAGTTGAGTTTTATCGCAGATTTGGACTCCCAACCCGGAGTACCACCTCGACGCGAAAACTAGAAGCACTATTGTGGTGAGTGCTTCCAAATATCCGATTGTACTTGATGTGTGTGTTTCCTACTTGACTTGCGTGATTACATGACAATGAATGAAATGGCAAGGGTGTACTTTATCGCACTTGCCCTAATATGACCTGTTCTTGCTATTGATCATACTTGACTTGTTGTACATGTATTTGAATTATATCTTGCCTGGAATTCCAGAAACCCTGTGGCTAGTTAATCGAGTCGAGCCGGCAAGGGCCTGGTCGATTAGATAACAAACCCTGGGTCATTTGTAATGTCGAGTGGAGTGTTATCTCCTCGACTAACGGTATACTCGAGTATTACCACCCATGTTTTGTATGGCGTGCGGGCCCGGAATAGGGGGTTGATTGGTGGACGGAAATTGGCGTGTAGCGGAGTTTATTTGGACTTGGAATTACTTGAAAGTTGACGGAGTGTCAACTACCACTTGACCAAGCTGGAATGGAGCCGTAACATGAATACCGTATCCTTATATGTGAATGTGCATCTAATACTACTTGACTAGCTGAAGTACTATTTCCTTGATTTGACTTGTTTGCTCGCCATTTCACTTTTATTTTGCTATAACTTGGCTGCTGACCAATTTGATATTTGGGAACTTCACTGAGCTTTGGTTCACCCCCGTTAGTTTGTTTTCCTTACAGGGGTACGGGTGACGCGAGGGACTTGTAAAAGACTAGTGTAGCCTTTTGTTTGACTTTTGACTTTTTGGTCTTGTACTCGCGCTATTCCTCGAACGAAACATGTTGTACTTGGATTGTATACGTTTTGTACTAGTTGGTGTACTAAGACTTTGTACCTGAATCCTATCAATGTAAATTATAAGTTTGAATCGTGAATATTATTTATGGTGCATGGTTGTGTATATATGATTCGATTGAGATAGTGAGTGAGTCCTGGCGAGAGCTGGGCAGGCGGTCCGCCGAACCCTTTGGTACGCCTTAGGGAGAGGTGGGGTCGTCACAGGTGGTATCAGAGCTTAGGCTTGAATTGATCCGGATAGATTGAGTGCTTGACTTGATAGGCTAGGGTTTTATTATCGAGTTTAGCCTTAGCCTTGTTTTGTGCTTGATGTGTACTTACCTTTGCAATGTTATTTGCAAACTTAGGTGATGGCAGACACTGACTCTTCTGGGGGTGCTGGACCGTCCCAGCCTGCACCTACTGACATACCGACCGAGATACCTACTGAGGTGCCTGAGGTGCCTACTGATGCACCTACTGACGCTCCCGTGGTTGAGCCATATCTAGCGGGCCCTGTATGTCGCGTGATCACATACCAGGAGGTTCCCGGCGGGCCAGTGCAGCGGTGGTCCCCAGCGCGCAAGATCCGGCGCTGCGATTGCTGGAAGACCTACTCTTACCCTGACCGAGTAGTGCTTGCTATAGATGACGATCGGAGACGATTGGGTAGCACCAATCGTAGGTGCTTTGCGGAGATAGAGCGTCTCCAGGCCACTCTCCGAGATCAGGGAGCTCGGATACGCGAGTTGGAGGCCGCAGTTCTGGCAGAGCAGCAGCAGTCTGATGCTTACCGTGATCAGGCTCATGCGGTGACTGGACGTTTGATGCACATAGTTGGACACATACGAGACCGGACCGACCACATCCTGACTGAGTGCGAGGCACTTGTAGAGGATGTGATGCAGGACTTGGCCGAGGAGGGCCAAGCGCCTGTAGCTCCTGCCGCTCCCGGTGGCCCTGAGGAGGATCCAGGGGAGGGTCCTGAGGAGGACCTGGAGGAGGAGCCGAGCGCGTCCTCGGAGTCGGTTGGGTCGGCGTCTAGCCAGATCACTTGTTAGGATCAGGGTTTAGGAGTTTTTGTGGGTTAGTTAGGAACATAGTGGGACGACACGTCTTCTTTTGTTTTTGTTTTAGACGTGTCCTGGTGGATGTAAATACCTTTTGTTCTATGTTCCTTGGCTGTTATAGCCTTTGACTATGTGACTTGTTGGCCTGTATATATGACTTGTTTGATATGTAAATAGAGTGCTTGTTTCTTACGGGTTTGTTTACCTCTAGTTATATTGTTACAACGCGATATATGAGTCGTACCTTACCCTGTTTATATGGTTCTAGTTGGTTAACTCTCAACATGGAAGATAAGAGAAGTCGGACTAAGAAAGCTAATCGAGAACGCGGTTCTAGGCGAGGCCGTGAAGGTGAACAAGTACAGGAACCGGTGCCTGAACCGAGAGAGGAGAGGGAGGCAGCGGTTGAGCAGCAACCTGAACCCCAGACTGCCGGGGGAGATCAGGTGGCCACTGCCATCCAACAGATGACCAATATTTTGACTCGGTTGGTGGAGCAACAGGGTCAAGGTTCTGTAAATCAACCTAGAGACCCTGATTCAGGGCAGGATAGAGCCTTGGAGAGATTCCAGAAATTCTCGCCACCCAAATTCTTAGGAGGACCAGATCCGTATGAGGCTGAGAAATGGCTGGAGGCCATGGTAAATATCTTTGCTGCCCTAAACTACACTGAGGAGAGACAAGTCCAATTTGCCGTATTTCAATTTGAAGGGCCAGCTAGGGCTTGGTGGAATGTAGTGAGGGCCAAGTGGGAGAGAGAGGAAACTGCCTGGATTTGGCTAAACTTTGTACGGGACTTCAACGAAAAATACCTTCCACCCATCGTCCAGGAGAAGAGAGAGGACGAATTCATTAAACTCCGTCAGGGACTGATGAGTGTAACTGAGTATGAGACTCAGTTTACCAAATTGTCTAAATTCGCTCCTGAATTGATTGCTACGGAACCAAGGAAAGTACGAAAGTTTATACAAGGGTTAAATGTGGAATTGCAAGAAGCCTTAGCAGCGGTCCAAATCAATACTTTCACGGAGGTTCTGGAGAAGGCTTTAAGGATAGAAACTGCTAGGACGCAAGTAAGGAATTTCCATGCTAAGCGGAAAGGGGCACCTAGTGGAGCCCAAGGGTCGGTACGAGGCGAGCGGAGCATGCCACCTGCTAAATCCGGTCGTGGAGCTGGAGGTGGACGATTTTCGAACACGTTTAGGGGTAGCGCTCCGAGAGGGAATGCCCAGAGGGGAGGCCAAGGTGGTAGAGGTCAAGGTAGAGGTTTTACTCAGGCAGGCCAAACCTCTACTCCCCGAGTGACATGTGGGTATTGTGGAAAATCGAACCACACTGAGGACGAGTGCTGGAGAAAGGCTCGAAAGTGTTTGAGGTGCGGAAGTGCGGATCATCAGATGGTCAATTGTCCGCTAATCAATGACACTCAGTCGACTGCCAGGTCAAACCCAAAGCCGACTACTGCTGGAGGGGCCAGGTCGAGGGTACCGGCCAGAGTGTACTCGCTAGATCAAACAACTGTGCCTGAACCAACCAGGGTGGTAGAAGGTACAATCCCTGTTTTTCACCGGCTAGCTAGAATTTTAATAGACCCCGGTGTTACTCACTCTTTTGTTAATCCTGCATTTATGCTTGGAATTGACTTGAAAGTTGAAAAGTTACCTTATGACTTAGAGGTAAGAACACCTACGGGTAATCAAATCTTGCTGGCAAATGAGGTGTATAAGAATTGTGATATTTGGGTTGGAGAACGGAAATTGGTAGTGGATCTCATTAGTCTAGCCATTAAGGGGTACGATGTCATTCTAGGTATGGATTGGCTAGCTTATTACCATGCTCGGGTAGACTGTAGGTTAAAAGTGGTTGAATTTTGTATACCAGGAGAGGCAACTCTAAAGCTTGATGTGAGAGGTATGATAGCCTCTTCTGCACTTATCTCAGGTATAAGGGCTAGAAAATTGCTTAGTCGTGGGGCTCGTGGTTACCTAGCTTTCCTAATTAACACTCCAGGAGAAAAGACTAAGTTGGAAGACATGCCAGTAATCAGTGAATTCCCGGACGTATTTCCGGAGGAATTGAAGTCCTTGCCACCTGAAAGGGAGGTGAAATTTAAGGTTGATTTAGTACTCGGAACCACTCCCATTTCTAAAACTCCTTATCGTATGGCACCTGCTGAGCTTAAGGAATTAAAGGTGCAATTACAGGACTTGCTAGAACGGGGGTTCATACATGAGAGCGAGTCGCCGTGGGGAGCTCCAGTGTTATTTGTTAAAAAGAAAGACGGAAGTTTGAGGTTGTGTATTGACTATCGAGGGCTGAATGCAGTAACTATTAAGAATAAATATCCTTTGCCCCACATAGATGAGTTATTTGATCAGTTACAAGGGGCCGTAGTGTTTTCTAAGTTGGACCTGCGACAAGGGTATTATCAATTGAGAGTTAGGAAGGAGGATGTGCCAAAAACAGCGTTTAATACTCGATATGGGCATTTTGAGTTCGCAGTGATGCCTTTTGGTTTAACCAATGCCCCAGCAGCATTCATGGATTTAATGCATCGAGTGTTCAAACCTTACTTGGATAGGTTTGTAGTGGTGTTCATTGATGATATCTTGGTGTATTCGAGGTCAAGGGAGGAGCATGAACAACATTTGCGGATAGTATTGCAAACCCTAAGAGAGCGCCAACTATTTGCTAAGTTCAGTAAGTGTGAATTTTGGTTGGAAGAGGTGGCGTTTTTAGGTCATATAATTTCAAAAGATGGCCTTGCTGTAGACCCGGCGAAAGTGGAAGCTGTGGCTAAGTGGAAGCGGCCAGAAAATCCCACAGAGGTTCGAAGTTTTCTAGGTTTGGCAGGATACTACCGCAGATTTATAAAGAATTTCTCGAGAATTGCAGGACCCTTGACTAACCTGACCAAGAAACAAGGAAAATATATTTGGGATGTTAAGTGTGAAAGTAGCTTTCAAGAGCTTAAGAAACAATTGACTATGGCTCCAGTTATACGGTTTATACCGATGCTTCAAAAGAAGGGCTAGGGTGCGTGTTGATGCAGAATAGGAATGTGATTGCCTACGCATCCCGAAAGTTAAAAACTCATGAGCAAAATTACCCGACCCATGACTTGGAACTTGCAGCTGTAGTGTTCGCTTTGAAGAAATGGCGACATTATCTCTATGGTGTAACTTTCGAGATTTATACGGATCATAAGAGCCTTAAGTATCTGTTTTCTCAGAAGGAGTTAAATCTAAGACAACGTTGGTGGGTAGAGTTCTTAGAGGATTATGATTGCACAATTAACTATCATCCTGGAAAGGCCAACGTTGTAGCAGATGCTTTAAGCCGGAAGGCTCAACTAGCAAGTTCTATAGTGAGAGAGTGGAGCCTATTGGAAGATGTATGTGAGTGGAAACCTCGTTTGGAACTGGAAAAGGTGGTTTTTGGAAATATTGAGGCAAAATCGGCATTGATGGAACGAATCAAAGAGGGCCAAGTGAAGGATCCAATAGTGCAGAAGTGGGTAGAGAGAGTGAAGAAAGGGGAGTTACCTAATTTTAATCTAAGCCCTGATGGAATTTTAAAGTTTCGAAATCGTGTCGTGGTACCTAGGGATGAGGAATTGAAAAGGGAGATTTTAGAGGAATCACATTGCTCTAGGTATACGGTGCACCCAGGGAATAATAAAATGTACCAAGATCTTAGGAATCTGTATTGGTGGGAGAAAATGAAGACGGAGATTGCCCAGTTTGTGCAAAAATGTCTTACGTGCCAACAGGTGAAAGCTGAGCATCAAAAGCCGTCAGGTTTGTTACAGCCTTTAGAGATCCCTGAGTGGAAGTGGGAGCACATAACGATGGATTTTGTGTCAGAATTGCCACGAACACAAAAGGGGCATGATGCAATATGGGTAATAGTGGATCGATTGACTAAGACTGCACATTTCTTGCCAATAAATATGAAATATCCTTTGGAGAAACTTGCTAAAAATTATATGGATGAGGTAGTGAGACTACACGGGGTACCAGTAAGCATTGTATCAGATAGAGACCCTAGGTTTGTATCCCGATTCTGGCAGAAATTACAAGAGGCTCTAGGAACTAAGCTGAGTTATAGCACAGCGTATCACCCGCAAACTGATGGACAATCTGAGAGAACTATTCAAACTCTTGAGGATATGCTGAGAGCCTGTATTGTGGATTTCGGAGGAAGTTGGAGCCAATACTTGACTTTGGTTGAATTCGCGTATAACAATAGTTATCATTCCTCTATTCAAATGGCTCCATATGAAGCTTTGTACGGACGACGATGTCGATCTCCAATCCATTGGGATGAAGTAGGGGAGAGAAAAGTCATAGATCCAACTACTATACCATGGGTTGAGGAAGCCTATGAAAAGGTGAAAGTGATCCGCCAGAGACTTCAAACCGCCCAAAGCCGTCAGAAAAGCTATGCCGATCATAGGAGGAAAGACTTGGAGTTTGAAATAGGAGATAAGGTGTTTCTTCGGATCACACCATTGAAGGGAAAGATTAGATCTGGAAAAGGGAAAAAGTTGCAACCACGATATATAGGACCTTTCAATGTGCTACAACGAATAGGAAAGGTGGCTTATCGACTTGAGTTACCGGCTAGCTTATCTAGGATCCATGACGTTTTCCACGTTTCTTTGCTTAAGAAATACCATCCGGATCCGACTCATATTTTGCCACCCGAAGATGTTGAACTTGACGAGTCTTTAACCTATGAAGAACGACCTATTCAAATACTGGATCGAAAGGTGAAGGACTTGAGAAACAAGCAGATTCCTTTAGTAAAGGTACTATGGAAGCATCATGAAGTGGAAGAAGCAACTTGGGAGCTAGAAACGGATATGCAAGAAAAGTATCCTGGCCTGTTCGCGACAAAAGGTATGAATTTCGAGGTCGAAATTCTTTTAAGGGGGAGAGGATGTGAGGACCCGCAAATTTCCTACATTTTTTCTCAAAAATGCCTTTTATTTGAAAATTATTATTTATTAAGGCCCCTACCTCATTATATCACACTAAGAGTAAATAAACCTAGAAAATAAGGTTTTACACTTTGGTTTCAAGTTTTGAGCAAAATTAGGGTTTTTGCGATTTTTCCGCCGGATGAATTTTCGGTACTGGCCAAGGATCAATTTGATGATTAAAAGTGACTCTTAAGTGAGAAATAATATGTGAGTAGTAGCAATGAGATAAGGTTAGTGAATGGGAAGTAAAAACCCTAGTACGTGAGTTTTTAAGAAAAACGGCGCGAACCGGCGGGTCCCGCGCATTACCGATTGAACGCACCGCTTGACCACCATTTTTTTCTTACCCAACAAGTTGTTGACTTTTGCACATAATATCTTCTCTCTTGGCAGCATGTTGACCGAAAATTGGTGGCTAAGAAAGGCAAGAAAGAAAGAGAAAAAGAAAGGGTGGTGGTGGTGACACTTGTCACCACCTCATGGCTTCTTACCAAGACAAACTCCATCCATATAACCTTAACACTTAGCCAATTCTTCCTCATTTCTGCTGGTGCTGGCCGAACTTAGCTTGGAGAAAACACCAAGGAAGATTTCTTCATTTCACCTTCAAATCCAACAACTTAGTGAGAAAATCCACAAAGTAAACCGATTAAACCTACTCTTGAGTGATTATCTAGTGATTGGTGGTGAAAATTTGGGAAGAGAAAGCTTGGGGCTGCTCTTAGGGACTTCTAATCAAGGTAAGAGGATGATATCTCTCTAACTTTCTCTTTCAATCATGGTTAAAGTAAGCTTGGTAGCTTGATTGGTGGTAGATTCATGGATGCTAGCATGTGTAGGAGTTTTTCCCCAATTTATTTGATGAACTAGGGTTTCTGATTTTCTGCTCAATGTGATGTATGATGTGTGAATGTTGCAATTAAAGTTATATAAGGTTGTTTGGTGGTGATTAGAACCAGAAATTTGAGGAAATTACACTTAGAGCTAAAATTCCAGATTTCTGGAAAATTTCCCAAGCATTCTGTTCGAAATTGTATCTATATGTTAGAGGCCGAATTGGCCTTTGGTCAAAGAAGGAAAGTTGTAGAGAATGGTGTTTTATAGGTTCCTGTAAAATTTCAGCTCAATCGGAGTAACGTAGGATGTGAAAAGTCCAAAATACCCTTACTGTTCTAGGTATTTCCCAGCAGTCCGTTTCAGCAGTTGAGTCCAGTTTACCACGATTTTTGACCAGGATCCATTTTGATTTAGCTCTGGACCAAAACATGAAAGTTGTGGTGCTATGAAGTAGCTTTAAAATGCCTCTAAGAACACCTGATTCGGACTTGTGTACACTGAGTTAGGTTCATTACAGTGTTCTGCGTTTAAACAACCGACGAACTGGTTTCAGGTTTAGTAATTCGAGAATTTGACTAAGTTACATTAGAAACTGGACTACGTGACCTTCATGAATGTTGTAGCTCTGTGTCTTAGCTTCGAAACGGCATAGGTTTCGTTTTAATCCGATAAGCGTAGCCTCGGGTATGGTATTACCGCATTTGTACGTCAAATCTGTCTTGAACTAAATTGCGTTTCTGCACTTGTACTTAATACGATTCTTGTTATTATGATATGGTGAGCCTATGGAACGGCTCTTGACATAAATTGCTGATTGTATGATGTTGGGATGTTGTTGAAGAAAAATAATGAAGCCTAAATGGCTGGAAATTAGGTAAACACAAAGGGCATGCTGTCCGAATTTTTACTCGAAGTCTAGAAAACTATCTTTGCGACTTGAGTGAAGGTTAAGTGATTATTCCTTGAACTATCGAGGACCTTTGTCATTTGTTTATCAAGGGTTATATGTTAGGACTTGGCCGAACTTGTACCCTTAGGAAAACGATATGAAACACTATGAAACCGTTTTACTTGCACTTTTGACTCAAGAGTCATTTTCAAGCAAAAATGTTATCAAATTTTTCAGTTTGAAGAGCGAGCAACTATTTCACGACTCTTCTCAAGTGAATTTCAATTTCTTGATTCTTAATTGAACGAAACGCTTAAGTTTCGAATCTTAGTTGATTTTCAAAGTTCTCAAGTTGAGTTTTATCGCAGATTTGGACTCCCAACCCGGAGTACCACCTCGACGCGAAAACTAGAAGCACTATTGTGGTGAGTGCTTCCAAATATCCGATTGTACTTGATGTGTGTGTTCCCTACTTGACTTGCGTGATTACATGACAATGAATGAAATGGCAAGGGTGTACTTTATCGCACTTGCCCTAATATGACCTGTTCTTGCTATTGATCATACTTGACTTGTTGTACATGTACTTGAATTATATCTTGCCTGGAATTCCAGAAACCCTGTGGCTAGTTAATCGAGTCGAGCCGGCAAGGGCCTGGTCGATTAGATAACAAACCCTGGGTCATTTGTAATGTCGAGTGGAGTGTTATCTCCTCGACTAACGGTATACTCGAGTATTACCACCCATGTTTTGTATGGCGTGCGGGCCCGGAATAGGGGGTTGATTGGTGGACGGAAATTGGCGTGTAGCGGAGTTTATTTGGACTTGGAATTACTTGAAAGTTGACGGAGTGTCAACTACCACTTGACCAAGCTGGAATGGAGCCGTAACATGAATACCGTATCCTTATATGTGAATGTGCATCTAATACTACTTGACTAGCTGAAGTACTATTTCCTTGATTTGACTTGTTTGCTCGCCATTTCACTTTTATTTTGCTATAACTTGGCTGCTGACCAATTTGATATTTGGGAACTTCACTGAGCTTTGGCTCACCCCCGTTAGTTTGTTTTCCTTACAGGGGTACGGGTGACGCGAGGGACTTGTAAAAGACTAGTGTAGCCTTTTGTTTGACTTTTGACTTTTTGGTCTTGTACTCGCGCTATTCCTCGAACGAAACATGTTGTACTTGGATTGTATACGTTTTGTACTAGTTGGTGTACTAAGACTTTGTACCTGAATCCTATCAATGTAAATTATAAGTTTGAATCGTGAATATTATTTATGGTGCATGGTTGTGTATATATGATTCGATTGAGATAGTGAGTGAGTCCTGGCGAGAGCTGGGCAGGCGGTCCGCCGAACCCTTTGGTACGCCTTAGGGAGAGGTGGGGTCGTCACAGTCACTGCTTTGGACTCCATCATCTTTAGCTTCATTGTTCAGTCCTGACCTTCCCCAACCCTTTATAGATATTAGGCCTCCAAGACTTTCTCCTCCAATAGGTAGTTCTTCCTTTTCCTAAGTGTATTTTGACTGCTTTTATTTTGCCCATTGTCTGCAACTTTCGTATTCATTGATTGTATTTTGCCTTAGTTCTAAAGTTGTAGATGAATATTGACAACTTTTTGGAGGGAGACTAAAAAAAGATTTTCGTACCAAGAATTGAAATGAAGTCATAGCGAGTCAATTAGGCGGGATTTTGTGGAAAGGAATTTCAATGGTTGGTAACGGAGGCGTTAAGTTTAGACATAGTATTTAGAAATTTTTTCCTTGCTCACTAATGAAAACAACTCTATTTTGAGCTTTGTCAATGTGGATTGATGATGGCCACTTCTTCAATTTTGTGAGGGAACCGTTCAGGGGCAGTCTTTTTGATGACCGTCCCTGCCCCATATCCAATTTTGGCACTTGTACCGTCTCATAGTACTTAAAGGTATGTCGAATAAATAACTAAATATATAATTATAGCTCTCAAAATGCCTGGCATAAAAAGGTGTGCACTTATGTTTCACTCGTCTAGAAGATCTTATCCTATTTTGGATGGATTCATCGACAACGTGGTACATGTTTTGTACCACAAGTGGTAAAGTAGAATAGAACCAATAGAAGGATGACAACACAAGAAGCACGTGTACCAACTACAAGGCGGTATTGTCAGCGAGTCAATGGAATGTGAAAAGACAAAACTCATTTTCAGAGGAAAAAAACAAACAAACAAGACACAAAGTTGATAGACTGACCATACAAAAATAGAAAGGGATTTCCTCAAAAAAAAAAAAGGATTGATTTTTATACACTTTTATTGTTGAGATATTTTTTCACACAAATCAGTTTAGATGAATGCCACATCATCACTGTTCAAATTTTAAATCTATTTTTTGTCCACATGTCATATATCTACACTTGTTAATGTAAAATATATTTTCATTGATAGTAGAAGGCTAAATTACACTTATATTCATTATATTTATACATTTGTCTCAGTTTGTGAGGACCCGTAAATTTTTCTTATTTATTTTATTTTCCCACGTGCATTTTTTCTTATTTTATTTTATTATCGTAATTTTTCAGAGATTTTTATAAGTGAGTATAGTTTTTAAACCATTTTGCTAGTATAAGTTAGTTCATGAGAAATTTGGAAGTGTATTAAGGACGTGGGACCCGCTAGTGCGGTTAGTGCGATAAAATTTTGGACGACTAGGTTAAGTTTCGTATTGAGGAATATTATTTTACAAGGTGTTAGGAGATAATTAGAGATTAGCTAGATAGATTAACCATTGGAAGAAAGAAGATAAGCTTGAACCATTAAAAGTGCCATGTGTCGCGACCCGATTGGATGGTGGACTTGCCTAACTTTCTTACCTTTACTTAAACCCCAATTTTGACCAAGAACCCATCTTCATTTCCAACCTCTTGGCCGAACCTCTCAAGGAGAGAAAAGAAAAGAAAGCTTCAACTACTTCTTCCATTTCTTGCTTAAATCTTGAAATCTAACCGATTAAATCTTGAATTTGTTCATCAAAGTGACTTGCTAAGGGAGTTTCAAGGTATTGATGGAGTTGATTTGGAGGAGAAACCCCTAAGCTACCACATTTCTTGAGGTGTCAAGATATTTTGCTTTGAAACTCACTTGTGTTCCTAATAATGGTAAATTAGTAGTTTGTAGTGGCTAAATATGCTATTTTATGGAAGATTTTGTGGTTTGAGGTAGAGTTAGTTAAATTTTAGATTTTATTGGTGATTTTTCTGATTTTGTATGATAGTTATTGGTTGGCCATGAATGATAGCTTGATATGGTGTAAAATGAAGCTTCTACATGTTAGTTGTGGTTGTTTGCGGAAAATTTCAGTTTTGTGCGGAAATTTCAGTTTTAGGGTTCCAATTTGCCCTATTCTGACCGGCTTTATTCATGCATGTTAGAGGCCGAATCAGGTTTAGGTTAAAACATGAAAGTTGTAGAAAATGGTGTTAACTATCTGTATACAAAATTTCAGCTCGACCTAAGTACTGTATTATGTGAAATGACCGAAATACCCTTGACTGCCCATGAGCCCTGTTTCGCGGACAGATTTCTGGTTTCGTGGGGATTTCCATTTTTGACCATGAAAATGCATGATTTGGCTTTGGAGGTCTTCATAAGAAATGTAGGTATATGTTTTGGTTTCGAAACGCCATAAGATTCGTTTCAATCCGATAAGTGTAGCTTCAGTTGTGCTTATTGTGCCGAAAGGTGTGTTTTATAATCTATGATTTGTATGTGGTTGATTTGAGATGAATTGGTGTTGATTGTAGGATGGAAATGTAGGGGACATTCTGTCCAAATTTTGGGAATGTGGGATTTCTTCGAGTTTGGTTTGGTTTGGGATATATATATATATAAGAAAGGCTTTTAGGGTTGTTTGAGCCTTAGGTCTTCATGTTACCTTTTCGTTCCCAAAAATCATGTTTTGCACCCTTGCATTAGTAATTATTTGGCGAGACATACGACTAGTAGTCGAGTCTCACTTGTGCATTCCGTTTACTCGATTTTGGATGTGGAACCTTCAATTGTTTTACTTTGGTTATTTTAGGGTCTTGGCGATTAAAGCCACTTTGGGGTAAAAACTTTTGAAGTATCTGTACTTGAACTGGTGAGTGTACCACTCCCCTGAATTATTGCTAAACTGGTCATCTGTACTTGCAAATTGCTATTTGAATGTCTTTATCGACTGTTTATTTTGTACGAGACGAGGGTGTACTTTATCACACTCGTTCTCTGCCCTGTGTGGCTTGTTTTCTGTGTATACTTGAATCTGTTACCTGCGCCTGTTATAATATCATTTGGAAGTGCATCCAACAACCTTCCTATTAAATCTGAGCTCAACCTCATGGGGAGTTAATTGAATCGAGCCAGCAAGGGTTTGGTCGAGGAAATTGACAATCTATGGGTACCTGTTCCTAGGGAATCTATGGGTATTGGAGACTCTGGATTTCCGGTATACTTGAGTATTACCATTCCTGTTCCTGTTTTGCGTTCGGGTTTGGTAAGGGGTATGTATGGTGAACGGGATTTTGGCGTTAAAGTGGTGTTCTACTAGACTGATTCCTTTATTTGAACGTTGACGGAGGGTCAACAAGGCTGGATCAAGTATTGCAACGGGAATTTGGCTCCTGAGAGCCACCTGTATCCTTTACATTGTGGTGTTCATTCATTTCTCGTATTTGATGTTAATATGTGCCTTAAAAGTGATTTCTCATGAGTTCTACTGTTTCTACTATTTATACTTTTGGTACCTCATTGAGCTTTTAGCTCACCCCATCCCGTTATCCTTGTTTTCCTTACAGGGAACCATCTTTTGGAACTTCTATGTTTTGAAGAATGAGTGGAGCTAGTTAGAAATTCTTTTGTTCTTTTGGTATAGCTCCTCGACAATTTAGAAATCCTAAATGTATCTTACTACAATGTTTCTTTTGGTGTGTAAACTTACTAATATGTATATTGTAAAGTGTTTCCTCATGGTTATGTGGCATATGTCTTTGGGAATGTACATTCTCTCATGTCAAACAAAGGTTACTTGTACTTGGTTGGATTGTGACGTGGCAGCGGCCCTTCCATTTCGTTTTGATTTTCGTGGGAATGTCATACTAAAGATTGATCGTATCTTTTAGTTTGGCTCAATTGGGTTCTGAATGTTATCTTCTCGAAGTTCTTTTGAGCGTTTGGTAGGAGTTACATTTGTACCAGATTCGTAGTCCCGGCGAGAGTTGGGCAGGCGGTCCGCCGAACCCTTTGGTTCGCCTTAGGGTGAGGTGGGGCTGTCACACAGTTCACCCCCTCTAATGTCATTAATCATCACTTCACCTCCTCTACAATTTTATGGAATAAAAGTTCCTTTTGTTTTCCATTTCAATTTGTTTTTTCTTCTCTTTCCTTTCTCTAAAATATCATGATATTTCAATAATTAAACCATAAAGATGACTTTGATGCATGGAAATACTATTGATTTTATTAAATTAATTAATTATTAATGTATAAAAGAATAATAAGATAAAACATCAATCCTATTTTGCAAGTTTATAACTAATAGTCTATTGCAATACAAGGAAATTGGTCAATTGATTTGCATTATTTTTCTTACATCTCAAAGGCGTATTCCATTGAGTATTAAATTACCACAATTTTTGTAAATATGGTATAGTTCATTATCAATCAAATTATTGATAGTAAAGATTACCATATATAAGATTGCATCAAAATTGATAGAATGGTGATAAACGTATGAAATTGCACGAAAAAATGTAGAAATATAAGTAGTAAGGCATAAAATGGACAAGGAAAAAGGGAAAGAGAAGAGTGTAACAGTTGGGATAACTATCGAACAAAACTTACAATTCAAATAGTTGAGGCTTAAGTGCTGATCAACAAATTGTAAAGGGAAAAATAAAATGATGAAAACAGGGGATTGAGTGTGATAAGATCATTAAAATATATATATAAGATTTGTTACAAGCACATAAATACATGGAGTTAAGTGTAACATCCCCATTGACAGGTTGTCAATGCCTGTGCAATAATAAAAATAAACCTAATTGCCAAGTAAAGTAACCAAAATCCGATTCCAAATACTGGAGCAGGGACTCTAGGTGTGTAATGGGTTACTTGATTCACCCTGTTCCCGAAGAGTTTGCTTGATCCAACATACCCGAATGGGATGACTTTTTCACAATTAATTGTTGATTTGTAAACAGGGTCGTATCCTCAGGGATTGGGGATATTTTTCCTTTTCAAATCCAAAGTAGCACGGGGGATGTTTTTGTATAAAGGATGACAATTAAAGCAGTTCAACTAAAAATAAAATAGCCAACTAAAAATTTAATGACAATTCACTAAAATCAGAGTAATAATAATTAAAAGTTTAGTCAAGAAATAACTTCAGCAATAGTTCACCTAATTGATTACTGATGCACAAGCAATTCCAATTATTTACTAATAAATAGGTTATAACTGCCAAACAAGCGATGACAGTCAACCCCTCTTACAGTGTCGGTGATTAAGGTACGCCCGTTAATCACTGCTCTAATTGAGGAATAATCCTAGGTACACCCATAAAATTTAATTCCCCAATTGCCTTACATATTAGAGGAGCCCTATTCTAACCAAATAACGCACTACCAGGGTTAATTTAGACTAGCCTACGTATTCCCCTGACAAAAACCCAATCATGCTAGTTGTCACTATTTCAGGGCAATTAAACAAGTACGGATTTAATGCTCTAATTGACAATAGGTTACCAAATTAATTCGACATCCGGATCCAAGATAATCAATTAATTAAATAATCATAAGAGCTGCTATCGGAGAATATGCAAATACCAATAAATAAGAGGAAAAGATAAAATTAAATCGATCTCGCAATTTTTAGACAAACCAAAGCCTCCGTTGTTTCTTGACTAGAAAAGGGGATTTAGTTCATCCCTGACAAGAAAGACCCACGCAAAATGATGCAACAGACGCGGCCATTGTCTTCATTTGAGAAAGCCCAATTCGTTCGAATAAATGAAAGGAAATGAAAGTTATAGAGAATGATTGAATCTTCTAATTGCTCCTGGCATTCGAGGAGAAAAGCTACTAAGAACCAAAAGAAAAGTCAAAGCTAAAAACTAAAAGTAGTCCCCCTTGTCTGTCTCCTATTCCTATCTAATTCCTACCGCCTCTGTGCGGCAACCTCCAATTGCCCCAAAAGAAAAGACTGCCAGTCAGCCAAGGAAAAGGGCTCCGTTGTCGCACAATTGTGGGGCCATGGTTGTAGATCTTTCTGGAAGCTCCCCACGTATTGAATATTTCTCAAGAAGGCCTCCCTTTTTAGCACTTTTCTGCTCCATCTCCTGTAATTCAGGCCAAATACCAAATATAAGTATATATTAACAATTAAAACAATATTTGATAAGGACAAAGGGGAAAATTAACAATACAAATACGAACAATTAACACCCTATCACCCATTCATAATACGTGTCCATACATTGCTTTGTAGAATTCAGTACTAGTTAATAACAAATCATTGCGATTGGGAAAAATATAATAAATATTATATGCGACTCATTATTGTTTTGTTAATTTGACCATGTTGTTATTCATCAAGCTCCTATATATGGTATAAGTTTTAGCAACAAAGTATGGTTCAATTTCATAAGTCAACTTTTTAGAAGATTTTTCACCAAAATATTGATTTTTGATCATTTATAACTTGAGCATAAGAACATGTTAAATGGCCTAACATTTTGTATTTTTTTTAACTTTTTCTTTGAGAGGTCTGCTTCAAGTTTTAAACTTTAGTGATGCATAAATATATTAAGAAATTAGATGTTGAGTATTTTTAATTACACTTTACTTCCATAAATGTTAAAAACATGCACTTTGCCCTTTATGATTAATCGAGATCACACTTTACCATAAAGGGTAATTTCAGCTTAAAAATATTCTACATGAATTGTCAGTGATAAAAAGTACTAATGTTGCTATCTTAGGGAGGTAAAATATAGATATTCGAAGTAAGAGGTAGTAAAGTGTGATTACCTCTAAAGTTCATGAAGACAACGTGTGATCAACATTTTTTTTTGTGTTCTATTTGATAATAGGTGTTGTTCAAATTTAAAACTTTAGAGATGCTTGTATGAGTAAATCAGTTGTACAAGTTGCGGGAAAAGACAATTATATTTTATACGTTATCTTAAGTTTTACTAAAACATACATTTTTCATTATAGGACAAACTATCAAAACAAAAATATTATATTGAGCTCATAGTTTCAGTTTCTATAAAATGACATGGATTTATAAGTCTACAAATATATACAATTTCTATTGTAATCTACCCTTTTGTTATAATAAACTTACATGTATTCAATATACTTCAATTTATTTGGTTTGGGATTTCATGTTATTCAATTCAAAATCAAATAGTTGGTTGGTGATTATGGGTCATTTTTTTTAGTGAGTTATTTTAACAATTTGGGTTGTCCGGCAAAATTTTAAATAGCAAAGCAATTTATATATTCTAATTTAACCATTACAATAATCCACACATTCATAAATATTTTAGAAATTTGCTACTCTATATTTGTAATTTTACATTTACATGGAAATATTATGGTATTATTCATGTCACGTAATTTTTTTTCCTCCAATACGCAAAGGGTGAGACTTAAGAAGTGGAAGGTTTTTAAATAGCAAAGCAATTTATATATTCTAATTTAACCATTACAATGATCCACACATTCATAAATATTTTAGAAATTCGCTACTCTATATTTGTAATTTTACATTTACATAGAAATATTATGGTATTATTCATGTCATGTAATTTTGATGACTGGAAAAATTTCCTTATATTTTTCCTAAAATCCCGTTTTATTTGGAATTTATTACTTTAGAATAGTCTTACTACTCATTTATCCCACAATAAGTGCAAATAAACATAGAATCACGGGTTTTTCCTTTCTTTTCAAGTTATCGTAAAATTAGGGTTTTTACGCCTTTTCGTAGTGTAATTATTCGGTACGAAGAGTGTATCAAACTTAGTGATTAAGAGTGAGTTTTAGATGATATTAAGTGTGTGATTGGAAGTGAGAATAATAAGTGAGAGAATTATAAGTGAAAACCCTAGTATGCGCGATTTAAGAAAATCGGGTTGAACCGACGGGTACCGTTTGTTACCGATTGAGTGCACCACTTGACCACCATTTTCTTACCATAAAATAACCTTGATATCAGTGCAAAATATCAGCTCTTAATCCAGCTTAATATGGCCGAAAATATTGACCAAGAAAAGGGAGAAAAAAAGGAAAAATTGAGGTTGAATCTTGTGGTAACACTTGGCGATCATCCACCTAACTTTGACCCAAACCAATTACCATCTTATAAACTTTCTTGAAGCTTCATTTTCTCCTCCATTCCAGCCTCTTGGTCATAGGTTTGAGAGAAAAAAGGATAGGAAGACAAGCTAGCAACTTCACCTTGAATCCAACTTAGTTGAGTGAAAATCCAAAATCCAAACCGATTAAACTTTCATTTTAGTGCTTAGATAGTTGTGTGTGGTAAAAGTTTGGGAAGAAAGTGTTTGGTTTCTCACCTACAAGGAGCTTTTGGAAGGTACCATGGCTGCCTATCCCTTTACTCTTCATTAATCTTGTTTAAGTTTGGATAGAAACTCATATTCTTGGTTTATGACGGTAAATTTGCTAGTTTGGAATGATATGTGGAATATGGAGCTAGGGTTTACATTTTCAGCCTTGCTTATGGTTATTCATCTAGTAATGGATGTTATAGTGTTAGTAATTGTTGGCTTTGATGCTTGAATGCTTACTAGATATGAAATTCTAGAGGAAAACCTCAAATTCCAAGTTTAAGTTTTCATATTCCCCTGTTCTACCTGGTTCTAGTTCACCATGTTAGAGCCCGAATTAGGCTTAGCCTAAAACATAAAAGTTTTAGATAATGATGTTTCATAGTTTTCTACAAAGTTTCAACCCAATCCGAGTACCGTAGCTCATAAAAAGACAAAAATACCCCTGAGACTGCCCTAGGTAGAGTCCAGCAGACAGTTTTGACATTGCTTCATGTTGGCTGCATTTTTTCACCTTGATCCATATCAAACCAGTCTTTTGCCAAAACATGAAACTTTTAGCTCTATGTCTTATCGAACGCCCCTGAAAACGCCTTAATCGGACTTCGGTAGCTTGAGTTATTGCCGTTTACGGATAGTGCGGTTAACTAGCCTGAATGTGAGATTTTGGTTCTGTAATTTGAAATTTTGACCTAGATACACTACGAACTGGACTGAGTACTCTTCATCAAAGTTGTAGGTCTTTGTCTTAGTTTCGAAAAGGTATAAATTTTATACCAATCCAATAAATGTAGCTCCATTTGTGACTAAAATGCTATAAGATGTTAAAGCTGCTATTTCCTCTTTTGGCTTCAAAACTGATATCTAGTTGCACTATTGGACTTGTGATGTACTTGGGTAATTTTGAAGCCTAATTGAAAGGCTGTGGTGATGATATTTCTTGTGTGTGATGTTAGGGATGCCTTGAGAAAAATAATGAAACCATAAATGACTGAAAAATAGGTAAACACAAAGGGCGTGCTGCCCAAATTCACACTCGAGGACTAGGTAAGAATTTGAGGATGAATACCACTTGAACCATCTAGGATATTTGCGTCTTCTTATATACCTAGAATTCGGCTGAAACTTGTACCTTTGGAAAAATGAAATTTACGACTAATAGAAATACATTTTCTTTGTCACTTCAACTCAAATGGAGATTTCAAAGTTTTACAAGCGAGATAAGTTTTACAAATATTTTACTCATGTTCTTTGGTTCACCTAAACTTTGGATGGTTTAACCGTAATATTTTCCCTTGGTTGTTATTAGGGTTCCTTGGTGATTGAGGGTATTATCCGGAAGGATACTTTGGATGTTATTTTGCTTAAATAGGTAAGTATTCCTTATTTGTTGTACTTGCCTTGACTTCATGGCTTGTTGTAATTTGATAATGTGTTAAGTGCCGTAATGATTGCCAAAACGAGTTTTCTAGGCGAGTGTGTACTTTATCGCACTCGACCTAAATGAATGTGAAATTTTCAATGATTCAATGATTGAAACTTTACTTGTGCATGAATGTAAGCCTTTTGGCTGAACTGGGCCATGCCCTTCGTTACTGATCGACTCGAGCCAGAAGAGGACTCGGTCGGGCGATTTGGTGACCCTGGGTGAATGTTTGGTATACTCGAGTATTACCTTGTAGTCTGGTGGAGCCGGCCAATGTCCAGGAGGGGGTGAATGAAATGAATGAACGAATGTCAATGTAAATGAGGGGTGGGTTTTTACTTACAAAAATGCATTTTCAAATGATTGGAGGAATAAGGGAATGAAAGGAGAATGAATGAATGAATGAATGAATGGCTCCCTGTGAGCACGTATCATTTTAATAAATGTGATATTATCGCTTTCCATTGTAAATGTTTCTTGAATTATTGATTATTTATGGTTAATGCATTGGCTTTATTGTTTGGTTATGTGTTCGGAACCTCACTGAGCTTTTAGCTCATCCCTTTAGTTTTGTTTTCCTTAACAGGGAAAGGCGGGCAAAGACAAAAGCTCGGTATAGACTAGCCTAGTCTAGTTCTTTGATTTTGTATTGGTTCTCGTCCTAGTGTTTGGCACGGGCTGAATGTAGGAAGAATTGAGAACCTTTGTATATTCGATGTTTGTACTCCTTTTCGAATTAGAAATGTATATAAGTTTCGCTTTAATTTTTGGAGTGTTGCTCTATTTATTCTTGTGGTTTTATTCCAGTTTTGATTGAGGTATGACTGAGTCCCGACGAGAGTTGGGCAGGCGGTCCGCCAAACCCTTTGGTTCGCCTTAGGGGGAAGTGGGGCTGTCACAGTGAGACTTAAGAAGTGGAAGGAAACTGGGTGATTTGAACCTAGAGTCTCAAGTTCCCGGACGCTCCAACCTTATTCACTAGACCAAGGTCTCCTTGACACACCGTGTATTTTGTGAGAACCCTCATTTAAAAATATAAATTCTCCTAAATCACTTGCATTGCCCTAAGATTAAATCAATTATAACATTTCCTTGCATTGCATTTCATTGCCTTTTACAAGAATTGAAACATCTCTTTAAAGAAGTATTATTTTTATTTTACTATATGCACTACGATCAAATACCCTTTTTATTGTGTGTGAGACTTTATGTGATAGTTTAAGGGTGTATATTAGACATTGGATACATTTGGAGGGTAGCAACCTTATTTGGCAAAGTTTAAAGGAAGAATGGCCAAGATTGAGCCATGTGGCAAAGCCCTAATCATTCATCTTATTTGACCAAGGAAATTAGAAGAATTTAAACCAATTTGGCTCCATTTTTCTCCTCTTATGGCCGGCCATCTTAAGCTTCCAAGAGAAGAGAGAAAACTCCATTTTATTGCTTATCAACCCTAGCTTGATCTTTAAGCAAAAATCAAAAGTGAAGGAATCTAGGTTAGTTGAGTGAACTACCTTCAAGACTAGTGTGTGATTCAAGCTTGGAGCTTTGGTTTTGGTGGCTTTTGGATGATTCAAGCTTCACTTAAGAAAGGTAATTGATCCTTAACTCTTAGCTTTATTGTGTTATATCAAGTGTTTGAGGTTTTGATGGCAACTAAAGGTTGAGTTGAGGTTGTTTGGGGTGAAATTTATTGAGCTAAACAAGTGGAAGTAGGGTTGAATGTTTAGCATGCCATGTGTTTGATTAATTGCTTGAACTTTGTTTATGGTTTTTCTTGATGTGTTAACATGTTATGGATCCCTTTAAAGTTAGGGATAACTCTTGGAATGTTGTTTGAGTTAGCTATAATGAAAGGATGGAGGTTGGAGTTGAATGTGAACTTGTGGACTGTTTTCTTTTCTCTTTGCTGACCGGCCTTGGAGTGGAGGTTTCTCCTTGATTTTTGTGACTCATTGCACCTTAATTAAGCCTAAGAAACTTGGCTAAACATTGGTTTAAGTTTAGGTGTGAGTTGAAGTGGAAATGAAGCAAGTAAAGTGGTTGTTTTGGGCAAGTTAGTGGACTGTTTTGGTTCTTCCTTGTTGGCTAGACTATTTTGGTTCATTTAATCATTTTGTGTGTTGCATTTTAAGTTTTAATGGTACTAGATAACTTGATCCCTAGTATATGAACTCTAGGAGATTGAATTGGATGAATTTGAGCCAAAGCGAGTGAAGTTGGCAGGGTAACTTTGTTAGGGTTTTGAGCTGATCAGAATAGAAAAATCAGCAAAATTTCACGGACTACTGGTATTGATAGGAGAGGAACTAGAGTCTGAATTTTATACCGCTGGAAAGCCCTTTGAGTCTAGTTTCCAACGCCACCAACGGCATGTGATTCTGACTTTTCTATAGTGAGATATGACTGTTTTCCCGAGACTGCATGTGCATGACTGTTTTACCGCAAAGACACTTTTGAACTTGAATAAGATTTTTCTTTGGCTCAACTTTCTTGCACTTGTCAAACTCCTTTTCTTATGACTTTTTACTACATTTTGGGCCTAACTTGCATGGTGATTTGAGTCGATTTAACAACCCACTTGGTCACCTAATGAACTTACATTTGGGTTGGAAAATGAACCAAGAATGTTAACGATTTCACTTGTTGCCCTAGGATTGGGAAGCAGAGGTGAACTTAACCATAGAACTTGACGATTGAACTCTGCATTTCTTGACAAGTGAGTGTTCCATTGCTTGTTAACTGTCTATGTGAAATATCTGAATACTTGATCTGTGACTGGTTGAGCTAAACATTTGCTTTGATAAATTTGAGGGGAACGTGTACTTTATCACACTCGACCTCCTTCGATTCTACTGAGACTCTGTATACTGATATTATAAGATGTGATTTATCTATATTTGACTATATGTGTGTTGTTTGGGTGTTACCCCATCAACTACTGTGACTGTTTGGGATACCCAACCTCATAGGTGAGTCGGTTGTATCGAGCCAGCAAGGGCTTGATCGAGAAGGTCGATAAATCCTGAGGATTGTTTACTGAATTTGGAACTTGGTATACTTGAGTATTATTACCTAATTACTGTTGAGGTGTTCGGGTCCGGTAAGGGGGTTGATTGGTGGACGGGATTTGCAGAAAGTGGTGTTCTACAGACAGTATATTCTTTAAATGCAAACGTTGACGGAGAGTTAACGGAATCTCGTATGATCAAGCTTAAGTGGATTTGGCTTTTGGATGCCACCCATATCCTTGAATTGAACTGTGATTAAATTGTTATAGTACAATACGGTGTTTACTTGTTTATCTTATGCCTTTAATTGGCTATATGCTTATATGTTTATTTGGAACCTTACTGAGTTTTAGCTCACCTCACTCCTTTTGTTTTCCTTAGCAGATCTGGGATGGAACTGTGGTCAAGAGCTTTCATAGCCTTACCTTTTAGCTCGAACTTGTTCTTTGAATTGTAACCTTTTGTTTAGAAGACTTTACTTTTGACTCTTGTAAGGTTAATTTGTAAGTTCGACGTATATTATTCAAATTAAGTGTGGAATTGTAAGTTTGATATTTAGCTCTATATTCTAAGTTTGGAAAGTGGCATGACGATTATATTTCCATTATGGTCTGTAATGAGGAGGGGCTCAAGGCTGCTCAAACTTCTAGTGCTCAGGTCATGCAAATACGCAGTGGTCCAATTACAAGAGCACGCGCTAGGAGAATTCAAGAGTCACTTCAAGCTCTTGTTTGCACGATTCAAGAACGAGTTGGTGATGACTTGAGGACCATTGAAGGACTACATAATGAAGAAACTACTCTATACACTTTCCTTCAGGTGGAAGAATCAAGTGAAGACTAGTTCGCGGATTACTGGCTTGTTAATTAGGGTTTTAGTTACCATTATTAGTTGTTTGTTAGCAATAATAATTTCGGTCAATTTTCACTTCACTTTGGCCGAATTCAGAATCTTAATTTTAGTCAACTAGTTGTTAGATATTTTCACCCTTAATAAAGGGCAAGGTCGTCCAGTGGACATTCTAGGGTTCGAGTCCTGTAAGGCTATATATAGCCTAGGTTTTCATTCATTAGGGGACAATTCAGATTTTATAAAATATACGTGAGTTTATTCACTCTCTCTCTGCCTCAAGAGAATTTCCTTTGAATACTTGAGAATTAATCTCAAGTTGTTCATCGAACTTATCAATCAAGTAGTCTCCTTGGTTGTGGCGTTCTTCTAACTATACTTTTGGTTCACTAAATTTGCTAGTCTTGGGTTAAGGAATCTCCTTAGTTCATGGCTTGTGATTCTAGAAGGGTCAAAGTTCCGCAAATCATCCCAACTTGGTGTTCGTCTAGATCCGTCTCACATCAGTTGGTATCCAGAGCTAGTCGATGACGTCAAGTATATCCCGTTGAGTTTGTTCGTAAGCTTTCTAGTAAATTTTATTTTGCAAAACTGGTTCTGTCTTTCTTTGTGTCAAGTCCGATTATTATTACAAAAAAAATAAAAAATTCTGTCCGCCTTTGTTTGTTCTTGTTGCGTCGCTCTTTGTTTTCTTTTGCTTTGCGTCCACTTTGTGCATTACTTGTTGTGTGATTCTGTCTTGAAGCCTGCCTTCAAGTGTAACCGAGTTGTGTGCCTTGCATAAAAAAAAAAAAAATTTTTTTTGTTCGATGGCTAGGGTTTCCTTGGGCGCAAATTTCTTGCCAAATCTGTCCAAACTTTAGTTTATTCCACCAAGTCGTTTCATTAATTTCCTGAACTGATTTTTGTGGTTAAACTTGTTGGGGGTTGGAATCTTGAAGAGGGACTACAATAATCTAGGGTTTCTTGAGTTTCTTGCAACGTGGAGATAGAAGATATGGTGGAGAAGGCTATCAAGATTGAGCAGAGGCTCAAGAGGAGGGGTACAACCAGAAATTATAACCCTCATCCACAAACATTTACTCGACCATTCCAGCCTAGAAGGGAAGAGAGAGGTTCGAATGTTTGGAACAATCCAAAGCCGAAGCACGAACAAGGGTCAAGCTCACGGCCACCTTTTTCAAAAACCGACTCCAAGGTTGTGTCCAAATCACCAATTGAACCTTCAAAACCTAGGAATCGTGACACCAAATGTTGGAGGTGTCAAGGAGTTGGACATATTGCAAGCCAATGTCCAAACCCAAGGACCATGCTTGTACTACCAAATGGAGACATTGTCACTGATGATGAAGAGGAGGAATACAAAGACATGCCTCCCTTGGTTGAAGAGGAAGATGAGATAGAGGAAGTTCCAACTCAAGACAAAGTTGGCTTGGTAGCAAGAAGGGCACTAGCTACTCAAGCTAGTAAAGATGAGCTTCAACGTGACAACATCTTTTACACTAGGTGCCATATGACCAATAAGGTATGCAGCTTGGTGATCGACCCCGGAAGTTGCACTAATGTTGCTAGTGCATTGATGGTGGAGAAACTAAACTTGCCAACTAGTGAGCACCCCCGTCCCTACAAGCTTCAGTGGTTAAACAACAGTGGAGAGGTACGTGTTCATAAACAAGTTTTGGTTACTTTTCGCATTGGTAGGTACGAAGATGATGTTATGTGTGATGTAGTACCAATGCAAGCTGCACATATACTCTTAGGGCGTCCTTGGCAATTTGACAAAAGAGTCACTTTTGATGATTTTTTGAACAAATACTCTTTCATGCATAATTGTAAAAAGATTACACTTGCACCTCTTACACCTCAACAAGTGCATGAGGATCAAGTTAGTCTACAAAAAGAGTATGACTTGCATACTACCACCAAGAAGGACAACGCCAAAGCTAAGAAATTAGTGTTGGCCGACCCTTCTTCAAGCAAGTTGGATCCTTCTCATTCGGCCTTCGAGCCCACACAGGAGAGAAAATCCAGCATGCTTGCCAAGGTAAAAGATGTGAGAAAGGCCTTGCATTCTAATCAGGTTTTATTTATTTTATTTGGCAAGGAATCCTTACTCACTAATGCTCTTGATGCTTCTTTGCCTAGTGTTATTACTAACCTCTTACAGGAGTATCAAGACGTCTTTCCTGAGGATATACCTAATGGGTTGCCTCCATTAAGGGGAATTGAACATCAAATTGACTTCATTCCTGGATCTTCCCTCCCAAATAAGGCACCATATAGGACCAATCCTGAGGAAACCAAGGAGCAACAACGACAAGTGGAAGAGTTGCTTAGTAAGGGTTGGATTCAAGAGAGTCTAAGCCCTTGTGCTGTCCCAGTTCTACTTGTTCCAAAGAAAGATGGAGGATGGAGAATGTGCACTGATTGTAGGGCAATTAATGCCATCATGGTAAAGTACCGCCATCCCATACCTCGTTTGGATGACATGCTTGATGAATTACATGGTGCTATCATTTTTACTAAGATTGATTTGAAAAGTGGTTACCATCAAATTCGCATGAAAGAAGGAGATGAATGGAAAACTGCATTTAAAACAAAACATGGACTTTTTGAGTGGTTGGTCATGCCTTTTGGGCTAACCAATGCACCAAGTACTTTTATGAGACTCATGAATCATGTTTTACGCTCTTTCATTGGTAAATTTGTGGTCGTTTACTTTAATGACATTTTGATCTATAGTAAGACTCTAGATGAGCATGTTGTGCATTTACAAATGGTTCTCGATGCACTTCGCAAGGCCAGCCTCTGCGCTAACCTTAAGAAATGTACCTTTTGCACAAATCAATTGGTTTTCCTAGGATATGTTGTTAGTGAGCAGGGAATTCATGTTGATCAAGAAAAGGTGAAGGCTATTAGTGAATGGCCAACCCCTACCAATGTAAGTGAGGTGAGAAGTTTTCATGGCTTGGCAAGCTTCTATAGGCGTTTTGTCAAGGACTTTAGCACAATTGCTGCACCACTTACGCCAATTATCAAGAAAAATATGCAATTTTATTGGGGAGAGGAACAAGCTAAGTCTTTCCAATTACTTAAACACAAGCTCACACATGCACCTGTTCTTAGTTTACCTAATTTTGACAAAGCTTTTGAAGTAGAGTGTGATGCTTCTGGTATAGGTATTGGAGCTGTTTTACTTCAAGAGGGCCGCCCAGTTGCCTACTTTAGCGAGAAATTGAATGGAGCCGCTCTAAACTACTCAACCTATGCTAAGGAATTAATGGCCTTAGTGCGAGCTCTACAAACATGGCAACATTACCTTCGCCCTCGTGAGTTTGTCTTGCACACAGATCATGAGTCACTCAAGCATATCAAGTCCCAAGACAAGTTGAGTAAGCGACATGCACGATGGATTACCTTCATTGACAGTTTTACCTTTGTAATCAAATACAAGACAGGTAAGACGAATGTAGTGGCCGATGCACTCTCGCGAAGGCATACACTTGTCACTACATTAGATGTTAAGTTGCTTGGTTTTGAATTCCTTAAAGAACTTTATGCAACTGACTCAGATTTTGGTGAGATTTTTTCCTCCTTGCCACGACACTCTCGTGAGCATTATTTCATCTCTCAGGGGTTCTTATACTACAAGGACAAGCTTTGCATTCCCAAAAGCTCCATGCGCACACTCCTAGTCAGCGAATCTCATGGAGGAGGATTAATGGGACACTTTGGCATTGCCAAGACCTTAATGATTCTCCAAGAGCATTTCTTCTGGCCACGCATGAGGAGTGACGTAGAACGGCACATTGAAAGGTGTGTGACTTGTCACCAAGAAAAATCAAAGGTACACCCTTATGGTCTCTATACACCTTTGCCAATTCCACATGCACCATGGGTTGATCTGTCAATGGATTTTGTGCTTGGACTACCTAGGACTAGAAAAGGCCATGATTCCATCTATGTGGTAGTTGACCGCTTCTCCAAAATGGCCCATTTTATTCCTTGTCTTAAAACAGATGATGCTAAGCATGTTGCAGATTTATTCTTTCGTGAGATAGTTAGATTACATGGCATGCCACGCACTATTGTTTCTGATAGGGATGCCAAATTCCTTAGCTATTTTTGGAAAACTTTGTGGTGTAAACTAGGTACTAAATTGCTATTTTCTACTTCTAGCCACCCACAAACTGATGGTCAAACCGAAGTGGTTAATAGGACTTTATCTACCCTGTTGCGCGCAATTATTAAAAAGAACATTAAATCTTGGGAGGATTGCTTACCACATGTGGAATTTGCATACAATCGCACTGTTCATTCTGCTACACATTATTCGCCGTTTGAAATTGTGTACGGCTTTAATCCTCTCACACCTTTGGATTTAACTCCTTTACCTGTTCATGAGAGAGTTAACTTGGATGGTAAGAACAAAGCTGCATACGTCCGTGAGTTACACACTAAGGTGCGCGCCAACATCGAGAAGCGTACCCTTCAATACATCCAAAGTGCCAACAAGGGGCGCCGCAAGATGGTCTTTGAGCCTGCCGATTGGGTATGGATACACATGCGCAAAGAGAGGTTCCCAGTCAAAAGGCGTAGTAAGCTACTTCCATGGGGAGATGGTCCATTCCAAGTCCTGGAACGTATAAATGACAATGCCTACAAACTTGAACTTCCAGGTGAGTTTGGGGTACAAGCTACTTTTAATGTTTCTGACTTGAGTCCTTTTCATGCAGACGATGAGTTTGATTTGAGGACAAATCGCCTTCAAGAGGAGGGGACTAATGAGGAGGGGCTCAAGGCTGCTCAAACTTCTAGTGCTCAGGTCATGCAAATACCCAGTGGTCCAATTACAAGAGCACGCGCTAGGAGAATTCAAGAGTCACTTCAAGCTCTTGTTTGCACGATTCAAGAACGAGTTGGTGATGACTTGAGGACCATTGAAGGACTACATAATGAAGAAACTACTCTATACACTTTCCTTCAGGTGGAAGAATCAAGTGAAGACTAGTTCGCGGATTACTGGCTTGTTAATTAGGGTTTTAGTTACCATTATTAGTTGTTTGTTAGCTGTAATAATTTCGATCAATTTTCACTTCACTTTGGCCGAATTCAGAATCTTAATTTTAGTCAACTAGTTGTTAGATATTTTCACCCTTAATAAAGGGCAAGGTCGTCCAGTGGACATTCTAGGGTTTGAGTCCTGTAAGGCTATATATAGCCTAGGTTTTCTTTCATTAGGGGACAATTCAGATTTTATAAAATATACGTGAGTTTATTCACTCTCTCTCTGCCTCAAGAGAATTTCCTTTGAATACTTGAGAATTAATCTCAAGTTGTTCATCGAACTTATCAATCAAGTAGTCTCCTTGGTTGTGGCGTTCTTCTAACTATACTTTTGGTTCACTAAATTTGCTAGTCTTGGGTTAAGGAATCTCCTTAGTTCGTGGCTTGTGATTCTAGAAGGGTCAAAGTTCCGCAAATCATCCCAACTTGGTGTTCGTCTAGATCCGTCTCACATCAGTCTGTACCCTTTATTTCGAAGATATTTCATTAGTTTTCTTCGGTTGCCAGTTTATTAGTCGACTGAGTTCCGGCGAGAGTTGGGCAGGCAGTTCACTAATCTTTAGGGCTCGCCCTGAGGAGAGTTGGGGCTGTCACAGGGGGTATCAGAGTCTAGATTTGAATTGGTCTGGGCATATTAGAAATTTTCGACATTAAGATTATATTTGATCATTTTTCCATAAGAATACTTAAGTTTTATCTATGTTTTGTGTAGGATGGATGGACCTAGTGGCCCTAGTGATAGTAAGGTTAGTGAGCAGCCCCGTGCTCTATTACCGGTGATTAGATACCAAATTAGACCAGGAGGAGCTGCCATGCATTGGAGTCCAGCTAACCGCTATCGGCATTGTGAGTGTGGACATACTTATGCCTATCCCAACTCAGTAGTTTTGGCTGTGGTGGAGGAAAGGAAGGCGCTAGCAAAAGATAATGCTAGGCTTGAAGTTGAAGTGAATCAATTAAAGGAAAATATTAAAATGCAAGCCGACCGGATTAAGGAACTTGAGGATGATGTAGTTGAGGGTCAAGAAAGGACCGATGACCTCTGTGCACAACTTGGAGAAGCCCAGGAGCGGCTGGTTAGGGGAACAATGAAGGTGAGGACTAGAGCTGAGTCGATCCTGAATATTTGTAGAGATCTACTTGGGGACTTAAACGATGAGGCTTCTAACATAGGAGATAGCGCAGGAGTTGAGCCTGCTTAGGATGGTAGGTCAGCTAGTCCCGTGGCGGACTAATTCTTGACTGTTAGATTACTATTTTGGGTGAATTTGACCATTGTAAATAGAAAGGATAGGGGATGTGGTGACTCGGTAGTTGTACAGTTTTCTTCTGACTACTTACTTTGGTTTTGTATGATATGGTTGGATGGACTATGTCTGTACTTTTGGGGTTCGTGTTTGATACTTTTGGCCTTGTTAGTTTGTAAATAACTGATATTAGCCCTTGAATGTATATTAACTCTGACTTTGACTATATTGTGATTTTGGCATTTACACACTTTGTGTTTTCACTTGCCTATCGTGATTTTGACTTTGTTTCTCTTTGACTTTCGATTATGCATAAGTATCTATTATATACAAATACTTACTTACCCTATTAGTTATAACACTTAGACCCTAGATCAGTGAGAAATAATGGAGGGTAGATGACAACGTGGTCAGGGCCGTGGGCGTGGACCCAGGCAAGCCCAAGATCAAGAAGAGGAACAAGGATTTGTAGCAAATCAGAGCCAGGGACCTGGAGGTGAAGAAGGGGACCAGATAGCTATGGCTATCAATCGTATGACTGACTTATTAGCTCGATTGGTTGACCAGCAAGGTCAAGTGCCTGGTAATCAACAAAGGGACCCTGAAGTAGGGGAAGATAGTGCCCTGGAATGGTTCCAAAAATTTTCTTCTCCTAAATTTCTTGGAGGACCAGATCCCAAAATTGCTGAGAATTGGTTTGAAAGAATGGTGGATATATTTGCTACATTACACTACACTGAGAAAAGGCAAGTCATTTTCGCCGTTTTCCAGCTGGAATGTGCTGCCCGTTCTTGGTGGAACGTAGTAAGGGCAAAGTGGGATAGGGAGCAAACCCCACGTACTTGATTTAACTTCACTAGGAAATTTAACGAGAAGTTCCTTCCGCCCTAAATTCAGGAGAAAAGAGAGGATGAATTTGTCAAACTGCGCCAAGGCACTTCAAGTGTGGCGGATTATGCGACCCAGTTCATCAGACTCTCTAAATTTGCTCCGAAATTAGTGGTTACTGAGTAGAAACGTATAAGGCGATTTGTACAGGGTTTGAATGTGAAAATTCAAAAAATCTTAGCTGCAGCTCAAATCGATACATTTAAAGATGCTCTTGAGAAAGCTTAACGAGTGGAGTAGGCCCGATTTCAAGTTCGGACTTTTCAAACAAAGAGACGAGGTACATCTAGCAGTACCACCAGTCGAGGGGATCAGAATGTACCACCTCCTAAATTTGGAAGAGGTATGGGTGGAGTTCGTATCTTAGGGACATCGAGAAGAGCTCTGTGATGACTGGAAAAATTTCCTTATATTTTTTTCTTAAAATCCACTTTTATTTGGAAATTATTATTTTATAAAAGCCTTACTACCCAATCACCCCACAATAAGTGTAAATGAATATAGAAGTAAGGGTTTTCGTTGTCCGTTTTCAAGTTAGAGCGAATTAGGGTTTTCACGTTTTTCCGTAGTGTGACTATTCGGTATGGAGTGTGGATCAAATTTGGTGATTAAGAGTGAGTTTTAGATAATATTAAGTGTGATTAGAAGTGGTAATAATAAGTTAGTGAATTATAAGTTAAAACCCTAGTATACGCGATTTAAGGAAAAACGGCTAAAACCGACGGGTATCGATCACTACCGATTGAACACACCACTTGACTACCACTTCCCTACCACCACATATCCTTGATATTGTTGTAAAATATCTCCCTCATCCTCAGCCCTTATAGCCGAAATATTTGACCCAAAATGCAAGGAAAAGAAAACAAAATTTTAGTTGGTTTCGGTGGTGACAAGTGTTGGCCACCTATGGTTCCTTGACCAAGCCAATGTCTTACCTTCTTATCTTTCATTTGAGTTCATTCTTCACCATTTTTTTTCTGTTTTGGCCGAGAGCAAGGAGAGGCAAAAGAGTGAAGAGAGTTTTCAATTTTCAACCTTGAATCCAACCTT
The DNA here is from genome assembly GCF_036785885.1 of Coffea arabica. NCBI lineage: Eukaryota > Viridiplantae > Streptophyta > Magnoliopsida > Gentianales > Rubiaceae > Coffea > Coffea arabica. The sequence goes on from NC_092325.1 coordinate 12,076,908, forward strand.
TTGAGTGCAAACAAGAAAAACTAAACCGATTAATCACTAGTTTGGAAGCTTGGGAAGCTTAAGGAACCAAAAATTTCAAGGAGAAGTGGAGGATCACTCTTGCAAGCTCTTATCTTGAGGTATAATGGCTGATCACCCTTTCTTTCTCCATTACTCATGACTAAGTTGGGTATTAAGTTTAGAATTGTGCTTGTGATGCCTATTTCAAGTGGTTTTAATGATTGGAGTGATGAATTTTAAGTTAGGGTTTTGATTGATTTACTTATAATTCCTTTTGGTTAGGTGTTATATGGTATATAATCTTGTAAAGGAGAAAGTAGTGGTGGTTTTAAGGTAGAAATGTGAATTATAGCTTGAATACAACAAAATTCCGGATTTCTGAAAATTGTAGCTTCAGTTCTGCCCGGTTCCATACAACAAAATTCCAGATTTCTGGAAATTATAGCTTCAGTTCTGCCCGGTTCCATTTCATTATGTTAGAGGCCGAATTAGGACCAGCTCAAAACATGAAAGTTGTAGAGAATGACATTTTATGGTTACAAACAACATTTCAGCTCAATCGGAGAAATGTAGCTTGTGAAATGGCAAAAATACCCCTAACTACCATAGGTTAGCCCAATGGACAGTTTTGACATTTCATCAATCTGATCGTGTCTTTTCACATTGATACGTACTGAACTAGCGTTTAGTCAAAACATGAAAGTTGTAGTGCTATGTCTTAGCTTTCCAACGCCCATAAAAACGCCTTAATCGGATTTCGGTAACCTAAGTTATTATCATTTACACATAAGGCGGTTAACAAACCTGAATGTGAGATTCTGGTTCTGTTATTTGAGATTTTGACCTAGCTACACTACAAATTGGACTACGTGGTCTTCATCAAAGTTGTAGACCTTTGTCTTAGCTTCGAAACGATATCAATTGTACCCCAATCTGATAAGCGTAGCTTTGGTTGTGCTCGTTACGCTAAGTGACGGCAAATCTATCTTTTGATTTATGCCTTACATTTCATTTCCGGACGTGTACCTAGTTTAATTTTGTATTTGTATGACTTTGAGCCTATTGAATGGCTATTGAAATGAGGTTATTTTATGTGTGACTTTTGGACTATTGGAGGAAAATATTGAAGTCATAAATGGCTGAAAAATAGGTAAACACAAGGGACATGCTGCCACAGTTTCACTAGAGGACTAACCTAACCTTTGGAGTTCTAGTTCTATATTTTGTAAATGTGACTGGAATACACTAAAAACTGGGTCGAGTTGTCTTCATGGAATTTGTAACCTTTTGTTTAAGTTTCAAGAAACTACCTAGTATATTTTGATTCGATAACCACAGCTCCAGTTATGGTAAAAAATCGTGTAACCCATTTTGTACCATTTTCATTTCCATGCACGCGCCCGTGCATTTCTCAACCGTTTTTGTCATTTTGGACCGTTTAAGATTATTTTTGTTATTTTGTTACCATTCCAGCCGTTTCGGCCAATTTCGACATTCTTTTGGCCTTAACGTCATTTTGACCGTTTTTTATTATTTTTGACCGTTTTCGACCGTATTCGATCGTTTAAATTATAAACTGCTATTGTATGGCCGTTTCACTTATGTGTGTATATAATCTGTCAATACAGATTGTGAGGCTTTTGACGGTGACGGTCAAACTCAGTGAATTGTATCATTTTTCGTGCCAAGCTTTATCAAGTGAGTAATTGGGTTGTTATTGATGTGAAATTGTTAAAGTGCTTTGTATATATTAAATAGGTACTTAGACGAGGGTGTACTTTATCTCACTCGACCTAAGCCCATCCTTTGTTTTGATTTTCTATGTGAGAATACGTGCCTTATGTTGAGTATCACCCTTTTGCTGTGTGCTGATGAGGGTGATTACATGACTTGAGTATCACCCTTTTGCTGTGTGCTGATGGGGGTGATTACATGACTTGAATTGAACCCCATTTGTTGTGTGTTGTTTGGGGTAAGTACTTTGCAAGATCCTTCCTTTGCCCCTCTGTCTCGAGCTTGTCTTCTTTTCCTCCCGTTATTGCCCACTCCTATCAATCTATCCTGTTTCCCTTTTAGTTTCTCTCTTTCCCTCAGCCAGATGTCTCTCCCCCTCAGGCGCAATCCCTTTTTTCTCTTGCTGAAATTTTTCTGGTTTCTTTCCGTCTCTTTTGCCGTCTCCCCCTTTTTTACTCCCTCTCCTTTCGCAGCCGTCCGCCTCTCTAGTTCTTCATTCGTCCCATTTTGCTGTTCTCTTAGCCCCCCAAAACTCTCCCTTTCTTTTTCCTTTTTGCCCACTCACTGAACCCCAGCCGTGAGAAGCCTTCAGATTTTTCTCACAGCCGTTCTCTTTCTCTCGGCCTTTTCTTAGCTGTTTTTGTTTGTCTCTCCCTAGAAACTCCCCTTGCGGCTGAATCCTCTTTTTCTATTTATATGGGAGCCCCCCTCCTAAACCCTTAACAACTTCCTCTGTATTTGCAGCTAAGGAGCTGCCTCAAAGTTCCTTTGCAAGCTGCAAAAATGCAGCTTGCATGCACGCAGTTTTTTTTTTTTTTTTTTAACTTAATAAATACAGAATATAAATAATAATAATAACAAAATGACAAAACCATGTAATAATAATGAAAACAAATAAATAAAATAAAAAAAACAAACTAAACAAATAAAAACAACAAAAATGTCCATTTTTCAAATTTTCTTCATTTTTCCCTTTTTTTCTTTTTTTCTTTTCTTTTCTCAAAATAACTTAATAAAAATAACTAAAGTGCCAAAAGATTGAATTTGAACGCATTTTTGTGACCAATTTTCCCTTTTTCTTTTTTTTCATGATTTTTTCTTTTTTTTTCTTCCTTTTCTTTTCCAAGAAATTCTATGCTAAAAACTTAAAAATAAACTAAAAACTATAAACTAAAAACTAAAAATCGAATAAAACTAACACGACAAATAAAAAAATAAAAATAAATAGTAAATGAGATTACACCAAAAATTTGGTGTCTACAGTTTGCCCCTCTTTGTCTGAGTTTTGAAAAAACTTGAGACAAAAAAATAAACACCAAATACTTACCTGCATTATTTGGCTGCAAAAATGATTCCAACGAACAAGAATTCTAAAATGGGACTGACCCAAACATAAAATTAAAAACGAGACTGACCCGAACAGAAAATGTAAAATGGGATAGACCCGAACAGAAACGTAAACGGGATAGACCCGAACAGAAAATGTAAAATGGGATAGACCCACGGGATAGACCCGAACAGAAAATGTAAAATGGGATAGACCCAAACAGAAAATATAAAACGGGATAGACCCAAACAGAAACGTAAATGGGATAGACCCACGGGATAGACCCGAACAGAAAATGTAAAATGGGATAGACCCAGACAGAAATTTAAATGGGATAGACCCGAACAGAAACTGTAAAATGTGATAGACCCAGACAGAAATTTAAATGGGATTGACCCACGGGATAGACCCGAACAGAAAATGCAAACGGGATAGACCCGGACAGAAATTTAAATGGGATAGACCCGGACAGAAATGTAAACGGGATAGACCCACGGGATACACCCGGACAGAAATGTAAACGGGATAGACCCGGACAGAAATATAAATGGGATAGACCCACGGAATGTTGTGAAGTTGGCGGCACGAAATCCAGGCCCAACGTGATCTTGTGAAGTTAGCGGCACGAAGTCCAGGCCCAACGTGGATTTTTGGAATGTTGGCGGCACAAAATCCAGGCCCAACGTGATTTTTGAAATGTTGGCGGCACGAAATCCAGGCCCAACGTGATGATGTTGGCGGCACGAAATCCAGGCCCAACTTGATGATCTTGGCGGCACGAAATCCAGGCCCAACGTGATTTTTGAAATGTTGGCGGCATTAAATTCAGGCCCAACGTCATTTGGAATGTTGGCGGCATTAAATCCAGGCCCAACGTGATGCATTAAATCCAGGCCCAACGTGATTTGGAATGTTGGCGGCACCAAGTCCAGGCCCAACGTGATTTGGAATGTTGGCGGCATTAAATCCAGGCCCAACGTGATCTTTGGAATGTTTGGGAGGTTGGCGGCACAAAGTCCAGGCCCAACTTGACTTTTTGACCAAGAAATTGAATTTGATTTGTCAAGAAGCAAGAAGTTCAATTTGAGTTTTTGGAGCTTTTTTTTTTTTTTTTTTTTTGACCTTTCTGATGATGATTTTTCTTTTTCTGATTTTTCCCTTTTGATTTTTCCTCCCCTTTCGGATATTTCCACCCAAATGAGAATTTTTCAAAATACTTTGCCCCAAGTGTGGGGCCCTTTTTCCTTCTTTCTTCTCTTTCTTCGGCATCGGCCTTCCACATCACCAGATGCTCTTTCGTTGATTTCGACTATGAATACCTATACAGGGGACTTGCCAAAGTATAACATGCATTCAAATTTCTTATTTGAAAAGAGCAACGTGATTGATTCGAAAATGTATCATTTTGACTTTTGGGCGAAATCCTCAAATGTATTGCGGAAAATTTTGCCCCAGTGTGGGCTTATTTTATGAAATCTCATGAACAAAATTTTGCCCCAGTGGGCTCCCTTGATTGCAACAATTTGTTCAGATGATTTCCCATTTATTTGAACAAAGAGAAACAGCACTTCTAAAATTTAGAAAATAGTCATATATACAATGTGAAGACACTTAACGTCGAGTTTGAACTCATGCAAAAATTTCATGATGAATCCCTTAGAATAACACCAAATTCAAGAAGATTTCTTCCTCACTTTTAGCATCGGTGCTTAGGATAACAGGTCACCACTTTCTGGTTGGCTCATCTGTCAGGACCAATCAAGTGACTTTTTTTTTTTTTGATTTGGAAATGGCTGAAGGAAATGGGAGGTCAAGATTTGTCTTTTTTTTTTTTTTTTTTTTTGTGCTCAAAATTGTAATCGATTCAACATTACATCTTAGTGAAAGCAGAGAGTTTGTCACCCTTATTCCTTAAGAAAATTGAGTCAACATATAAGCTTTAAACTTGCAACCAATGGGTAGGAACGATAGCTAAACATGCGAAAACTGGTTATATCCTTATGATCATAAATAATTGATGGATTCCTTACGAGCATAATCCTCACTTTGGATTGTCATGAAGGAATAAGTCAACGATGGACTTTATTAGCTTGTAATGTGGCTTGAAAACGATAGCTAAAAAATAAAACTTTCAAGGACATAGCACCGAAGATCGCATTTTTCTCAAAATTGCCCCTATTTTGAACCCGAAGATTCTAAACTTTGTTTGATCACTCAAAAGGGACTTCACCATCGAATCTTTTGTATTTCATTTTTCCTTTTTGCTTTTCCGTTTTCTTTTCTTTGATCTGGTGGGTTTTCACATGGTGAGTAGCGTCAACCCCATACCCAAGTAATTCAGAAATACAGCTAAAATTTTCCGGCATCAGAAATTTTCTTGACAGGGCCATTGCAAAAGAACAGAAGTCAGGGCTTTCGGCTTTTGTAATGGGGTCTGGCGGGGTGCTTAGAAAAGTTAAGGCTTGAAAGCAGATTTCAAAAGCTGTTTAAATGATCTAAGATCGCATCATTGTGCCAACCCTCTTTTTAGGGTTAAATCATAACTCGCCCCAGTTTATTCTCAACTTGAGGCTCTTTCATCATTTTCTTTTCTGATTGAATTTTCTTTTGGCCTTTTGCCATTTCTTTGAGATTTTTCAAAATTGGCCCCAGTTTATACTCAATCGAGGTTCTCTTTTCTTTTTTTGTCTTTTGATTTTGTGATTTTTCTTTATCACATTTCACCTCTTGAGGCTTTTCTTTTTTTTTTTTCAACTCAAACTTACCCCAGTGTGGGGTTTGCAATTCTCAGGGGTTGCCAAACGAAATAATTCATTCTGAAGGCTCAAAAGGGATAACTAAGGATAGAATGTTCGCTTGGAAAAGAAGAGGGCCTGACCTTTATCCCGTTCTTTACATTAACTCTGAAAGGAAACTTTCATTAATGACGAAATTTCTCGCATGTATTTGAATTAATTGACTGAGGAAGACGCCTATGAAGCATAGATGATCCGCCAGATGAAATTCTTCCTTTTCTTTTTTCAACATTGGAACCCAAGTGGAATCAAATTTCCAATTTGCGGTTCTCTCCCTTTTAGCCTTAGCATTTTGGCTTTTCTCTCTCTTTTGGAAAATTCTCCAATCTTCTTCCCCAGTTTGGGGGCGATCATAAGTGCTTTGAAAAGAACCAGCAATTTTGGCTCAAATGAGGATGCAAGGGATAAAGCAGTGTTTAAGTGGTAGAAACGATGGCCAAAACATCATTCTTACGCTTCATGACAAACCAAAGTAAAGAAATGCTCATTGAGAATCCATTCCCCCTTTTGATATTCGAAAATTTTCCCATGTAGGGTTGTGATCATCAAGGCGCTTATTTGAAACGAAGTTATTCTTTTAAAGGCTCAAACGGGAGAGCAAATGATAAAATCTGTATGGGTAAAGAAACGAACGCTCAAAGTATCATTCCAAATTTTCAAAACAAATAAGAATAATGCACCCTTTCGCCTTCACTTAGATGTGATTTGAGTCTAATTAGGCACCATGGACATTTTTCCAAGTAAAGGTTGCCCCAATGGGGGTCAATAGAAGTGGCAAAACATGAATTGTTCAGCGAAGGAGAAAAGGTATCTCATTGGACCTTTTGAAGGACCTCTCTTATTTTTGAGCACTTTTATTGTACAACTCGGATCACCAACCTGGTATGCATGAAGATTTTAGAGAGTATACACTTGTGAATCCTCAGACTGAGGTTGGAAAAAATCTCAATTTGGTTTTATTTCTCAAAATTCATCATGAACTCTCCAATGAGTAAGAATAAAGAATGAAATGTACATGAATATACAAAAACAATAATTGTCCAAAAATTTTTATTGCTGAAAAAAATTTGAAACAAAATTTCTCGTTCAATTATGATACAAATGAGAAGAGAGAAACTCGTAAAGAGCTCAAAATATACACTTTTGTCTCCTTTCCTTTTGGAACAAAATATATTAACAAATCAAATAAACAGAATTTCCCTTTGGAAAAAAATTACAAAATCTCTCAGAGGCTTTAGCGTAGAGCTTCCAGATGGATCATTTATGTTTTCATTGTAGGATCTGCCCAAGAATCAAATAACACTTGTAATCTTCAAACCTTATTGGATTAAAATTATCATCAGATATAGAAGAATATTTTCGTCTTATTGAAACATTTTTATGAATGCAGAGGAGGGGGAAAACAAAAGAAAAATACCCAGAGTTAGTAGGCAAAACTGCAAAATCGGTATGCATGTCCTATGGGGGAACCCTTTTTGTGCCAAGGGTAGGCCTAGCATGAAAATGCAATCTGTTGGAATAGGCACTATACAATACCTGATGGATCCGATCAACTCATTGAGTGAAAAAAATAATTTTGAAAAAATTGGTCAATTGGAGTGACGAGAGACATTTGACAAAATGAGGTCAATCATCCGAATGGATTGACTATTTTTGATCGACGCAAGAATTTGCAAAAACGCCCGAGTTTGACCTTGACGAACTTCCTATCGAAGAGATTGGAGTTCGTTGACCAAAATTTTCAGTGAAGCACGGGTCAAAACTCCGACTGATCAAATGGCTGGATGCAATGGATGATTTTCTCAAAAATCGACTAAGTTTCCCAATTTGAAATTGACATTGAAACCCTGATTGGTCAAATGGGTTGAATGAAATTGGCCATTTATTTAAAATCGACCAGATTACCCTAAAAAGGGAAACTAGTCAAATGAATTGAATGAAATTTAATAACTTACTCAAAATTGACCGGATCATCCTAAAAAAGGAAATTGGTCAAACGAATTGAATGAAATCGAGAATTTATTTAAAGTTGACCAGATCGCCCTAAAAGGGTAGATTTGGCAAATGAATCGGACGAAATTGATGATTTATCGAAAATCGACAAAATTGCCCTAACTAATCAAATGAATTGAATGAAATTGGTGATTTATTCAAAAATCGACTAGATTGCCATAAAAATGAGTGAATTGGCTAAATGAAATGAAGATTTATTCGAAAACCGACCGGATGACCCTAAAAAGGGTAAATTGGTCAAATGAATTGATGATTTATTCAAAAATCGACCGGATGACCCTAAAAAGGGTAAATTGGTCAAATGAATTGATGATTTATTCAAAAATCGACCGGATGACCCTAAAAAAGGTAAATTGGTCAAATGAATTGACAATTTATTCAAAATCGACCGGATGACCCTAAAAAGGGTAAATTGGTCAAATGACCCTAAAAAGGGTAAATTGGTCAAATGAATTGACGATTTATTCAAAATTGACCAGGTGACCCTAAAAAGGGTAAATTGGTCAAATGACCCTAAAAAGGGTAAATTGGTCAAATGAATTGACGATTTATTCAAAATTGACCAGGTGACCCTAAAAAGGGTGAATTGGTCAAATGACCCTAAAAAGGGTAAATTGGTCAAATGATGGTTTATTCAAAATTGATTATGAATTGACAAAATGGATCGATTGAATCGGCCGGCCATTGGTGGTTTCAGAAAATTAGTCTATGAGCCTTCTAAAATCACGATTTGGCCTCAATTTATTTATCGTCTCAATAGGAGGAATCATTTGTGAATTTCTTCAAATTAATGTCCTTCACGCAAGGGATTTTTACCAATTTTTGAAAAAAATGGCCAAAAAGTGATTATTAGATGCTCATATTCCAAAGATCACTCTATGAAAATGATTGGATCCTACCTTACCTTGTGCACTACCCCTTTGGATGGTACAAAATGTAAACGTGCAAGTCTCACTGGATTAAGTATCCGAGACACAAGGTGGTTTATTCCTAATACGGGATCCCCTAAATGGCATTCCCTTTCTAGGGTTTATGCATGATGCCATTTTTATCAAAGCAAGAAAAAATGTAATTCGAAATGAAACATGACCTAAGGAACCCTTTATCTGCCAGGGTAAGCCTAAAATGCTATGCAATTACCAAAATCTATGAATGCAATATACCAAAATCTTTAAACGTGCAATAACCTATCTACGAGGGTAGGTTCTAAAAGAAGGTCATGCCAGACCTCTTATTTGATAGGGTTTGTGAATGCAATGGAGACATAAAACCAAGAAAAGTTAGTTCAGCCAGATAAATACACATAACACATTGTAGCAACGAAATCAATTCAAAGAAATAAAGCAATAAAAGGGAGAAAGGGGTTGGATCCCTCCCCTCGTGAATAGTGTCCCTAGCTCAGGATAAGGCCGACTCTACCCTAGGCAATTCTAATATGGATGCATGAGGCTGGGGTTCGCTAATGCATCTAGACTCGATAAGCTCAGGTCCCCGAGCCTTCAGACTTAGAAACCAAGGGTCATCAATCCCAAGGTTCTTTGTCGGTGGCTCGAGCGATTCACCAAACACCGCTACGCACACATCGTATCACGGCTACGTGTTTGAGTGAATCTATCAAAATCCTCAACTTTCGACTAAAAGCTAAAGGCTATCAACCCATAACTTAAAGCCGAAGATTGAGTGACCCATTGGATCATGCTACACACACATCGTGTCGTGATCACATGTCTAAGTGGGTCGCCTAATCCTAGTAGGGTGGAGTGGCGTGACAAGCCACTAAAAGAAAAATAAAGGAAGGATGAAAAAATTAAAACGTATGCTCGTATGCTAGTGCTCGTTTGGAGGGGAGGGATCAAGAACCAACGCGAGGCTCTAAGGTGAAGTCCCCCACCCAAAATGCAATGCAAAGCGCGGAATCACATACATAAACCATTCATCAATCAAAACAATCATACGCCAAATGAGTAAGTGAGGGAGTTGGTACACGTGAAATGCAAAAATCCTAATAAAAGGAAAAATGCAATCCTAAACACCCCAATGTGATATATGAAAAGATTAAAAGAAGAAAAAGGTTGATTAAATCAAATTTGCTCGGACTCTCGAACTTCCCCAGAGGAGTCGCCAACTGTCGCGCCCCATTTTTTGATAAATAAATAAAATGATTTGAAAAAATGTATTTTTTGATTCAATTTGTGATTGGAAAATGAATTGTAATTTAAAAGAAAAATGGGTCTAAATGGGGGTTTGAAAATGCGACGATTTGACCCAAAATTATAGTTTAAAAAGGGTTTTTGAAAAAAATGGGAGTCGCCACTTGGTAATGAGTTAAGGTGTACCAAGTCACCTAAAAATGAATTTTTTAGGAAAAAGTTGTAAGAAACCCCTTTTAAACGACTCCTAGTCCACGTAAACCAATGAAAAAGGTTCGGGAGTCACATTTGACGAAGGGGAAGGCAAGGATAAAAATCCAAGGCACCCCTTCGACCTAGCCAAGGCTAGTTGCATGATTTAATCAAAGATTTTCTTGTTTTAACCAAAGAATTTATTACATTTGGATGCACTACATGAATGCAAACCCTAGACCTAGGGGTATTGGGGGAAATTTCTCTTCAAAGGTTGAGTGGTGCCAATCACATTAATTGTGAAGCCCAATAACGACCCTTTGAAGAAGTCACGAATAATGCGAGTGGGATGTAAATGAATGGAATGCATGTATGCAATGTGAGGACATGAGTTTGAAAAAGTAATAGAGGGCAATAATATGTAAGTGAAAATGTGCACGTGAGTGGGCAAAGTACGGTATGTGAAATGATAATATGAAGTGCATGTGTGCAAGTGATAAAAAGTGTTCGTGTGCAAGTGAAGGGATAAAAGGTGTACGTGTGCAAAATGAGACAAAAGTGTTCGTGTGCAAGTGAAGGGATAAAAGGTGTACGTGTGCAAATGGGAGGAAAAAATGAAAGTGTAATGATAGAGTGGATGCATAAACCTAGGGAATTCATGCATAATGGGTACGGGGAGACCTAAATCGTGACTCAATTTGCCCTTTTATAGAGGGAATACAAGCGTGCTAAGGCTTAGAAAAAGCCATACTCGTCTATATCCCATATTTAAGGGGACACTCAAGCAAAATGAACCCTATAGCTAGCATGAGATGCAAAACCTAAAGTGAGGGGGAAAGGGATTCGAGGAACATGCCCAATGATAAAACTAAAGAAAGTTGCATGATATGTGGTGAACAAGCAAATGATGCACTAATGAAAAAAAAAGAAAGGAAAAAGTCTATTGGGTCTAGCGTTGGACTAGCCCTTTCTATGAATTCCGACTAGCGTTGGACTAGTGGAAACGTACATTCATCCATCACATTCATTCAGGCTATGAAAAGCGAGTAGACATGCCAAACACTTATAAACACATAGCACATAACACTTAACATGCTCGACTAGATGCAAGTACCTAATTAAAGCAAGTAGCACATAACATATAGCAACTAAGCATGCAAGACACATAAGACAATTAAAGCCCTAACTATTACATTTGCTAGCTAGGCACACGTCTTCAATAGGTCTTCATCAAGTGCTCTCCAAGCCCTATCTATTACAAGCCAAGAGGTGTACACATACCCCATTAAAAGAATAACTTAATGAAAACAAAAGTAAATGACATAAGTAAAAGGAATTAAGGAAAAGCTAGGAAAAGCTAGAAAAGCAAAGTAAGCATGCAATTCACTTAACACGTTGGGTCACATAGGAGAGAAACAAAAGGGATAAAAGAAATTATACCGCCCCTTTGAATGGTGTCCAAATGAAAGAAAAATGGCTTCAAAATAATAAAAAGGTTAAGGTACCTCAAATAGTAAAGTATAACAAAGTCACCAAATCTCTCCTAATTGCAATTTAAATGAAATCAAATAATGCATAAGTTTCAAGAAAAGGACCCACCAAGGACCCAATTACCAACTAAAGACCCAATTGCAAACCTTAGTCAACCATTCGAATTCAATCGAAACATTTAAGCACTCCAAAGGTCCCAAGAGCCAAGAAAAGGTCAAACAACCAATTTATTTAGGGAAATTAAAGAAAATAGGCAAACACGGGCTCATTTGGTCATAAAACCCCTAAAGTCATGACTTAAGCGCAATTGAAACAAAGCATGGTAGTTAATTGAAACAAACAAACAATGAAGTTGCACAAATTAACATTTATCAAGGACCAAATTGATGAAATTATTTAATTGATTGGGTCCTAGTGGAACAAGGGGAGACTTGGGGGGTCAAAGTGCAATGTTAGAAAACTTTTCATGCATGCAAACCAACATTCACGACCAAAACTTCTGCAACTTCAATTCTTTTCTACAAATTCTGCTATGCTTAAACTTAGGCAATTCGGCACTAGCCTTCAAGCTCAATTAAACTTGTAAAAATGAAACACCAACAGGCCGCCAATCACGCATGCAAAATCTGAACAGTTCGAGCTACTTCATGCAAAAAATTTATCAAACATTTCTGCAACAAGAAGAATTTTCCGAGAAAAACAGCTATGATTTTGGAGATTCAACAACTTTGTGACACAAGAGAAACGTTTAATAAGAAGAAAAATCTGCAACTTGGATCACAAACGACATTGAAATTCTGTTTTGAACAACAAAACTACAGAAATTTGATCATTCGAACCTACAAAACTTAAACAAGAAATCCTGCAATGTTCCTACTGCCATACTTCACAAGAACTAAACCGTAATGAATCAGCTAACCAGCTAATACTCGTTAAGATCCTCAGCCCAACATTATTAAACTCATAGCCATGCACTTGCCTATCCTAAAATACCCAATCACATATCTGGGTGCAAGAAACACAATTGAAACAAGAAAGAAAGGAAGAAATGAACAACAAAAATCAGCCATGAAACCTGAGAGTGTCTAGACCGAATGCAACAAAAGGAAGACATAGTTAGACTCTTGAGTGAAAATAGGTTTTAGAAATCAAATGGTAAGTGCATACAAATCACCTAACATGCAAGGGAAACCGGAAAAAGCAACTGATTCAATCTCAGAAAACTAGTAATCATTCAAACCAAATTCACTTCAGCAAATTCTCCACCCATTTGCGTATCGAGAGAAACAAAAACTTCAAGCAGCCAGCCAGAAATTTACCATTTACTTCGTTTAATCATTGACATCCAAACACAAAGAACAAAATACAAAGAAACAACAACCAAGAATCAAAACAAAACTGTTTACCATTCCCAGCCATTTCTGAATTTTTAATGACACCAAAAATCAGAAATTATTTGCTATAACAAAAATAAAAGAAAAAAAAATCCAGTTTCATTGCAGTGACTCTCGAGCGCTCTCCTAAAGGCCCAAATATACTTAAACATGGATTAAACCAAAGTATTAAAACCTCAAAACTATCATTCAAAGCCCCACTTCTTCTCTGCAATTTTCCCATTCATACTCAAACAGAGAGGAACTGAAGTCATGGAAAAACCGTAAAACGTTTTATATCTTCACAAAATTGACATTAATCTACCAAAGCTGCAATCTTTCGAATCCAATCAACATTCATTCAAACACCCAACATCAAAATGCTACGTTTTAATCTCAAGGTAGTATTAACAAAGAGAAACAAACGTAAAACCTCAGGAATTGCCGAGAGCCAGTAGGAAAAGGAAAATATCTATTCGGGAAAAGAAAAAAAAAAAAACTGATCTTGTCTAATGGAAAGAGTTCGTAGATTACCTCTGATACAATGAAATGGATGCGAACCCAAAACAAACTATCGACCGAAAGCTGCAAGATCCTTCCTTTGCCCCTCTGTCTCGAGCTTGTCTTCTTTTCCTCCCGTTATTGCCCACTCCTATCAATCTATCCTGTTTCCCTTTTAGTTTCTCTCTTTCCCTCAGCCAGATGTCTCTCCCCCTCAGGCGCAATCCCTTTTTTCTCTTGCTGAAATTTTTCTGGTTTCTTTCCGTCTCTTTTGCCGTCTCCCCCTTTTTTACTCCCTCTCCTTTCGCAGCCGTCCGCCTCTCTAGTTCTTCATTCGTCCCATTTTGCTGTTCTCTTAGCCCCCCAAAACTCTCCCTTTCTTTTTCCTTTCTGCCCACTCACTGAACCCCAGCCGTGAGAAGCCTTCAGATTTTTCTCACAGCCGTTCTCTTTCTCTCGGCCTTTTCTTAGCTGTTTTTGTTTGTCTCTCCCTAGAAACTCCCCTTGCGGCTGAATCCTCTTTTTCTATTTATATGGGAGCCCCCCTCCTAAACCCTTAACAACTTCCTCTGTATTTGCAGCTAAGGAGCTGCCTCAAAGTTCCTTTGCAAACTGCAAAAATGCAGCTTGCATGCACGCAGCTTTTTTTTTTTTTTTTTTTTTTAACTTAATAAATACAGAATCTAAATAATAATAATAACAAAATGACAAAACCATGTAATAATAATGAAAACAAATAAATAAAATAAAAAAAACAAACTAAACAAATAAAAACAACAAAAATGTCCATTTTTCAAATTTTCTTCATTTTTCCCTTTTTTTCTTTTTTTTCTTTTCTTTTCTCAAAATAACTTAATAAAAATAACTAAAGTGCCAAAAGATTGAATTTGAACGTATTTTTGTGACCAATTTTCCCTTTTTCTCTTTTTTCATGATTTTTTCCTTTTTCTCTTTTTTTTTCCAAGAAATTCTATGCTAAAAACTTAAAAATAAACTAAAAACTAAAAACTAAAAATCGAATAAAACTAACACGACAAATAAAAAAATAAAAATAAACAGTAAATGAGATTACACCAAAAATTTGGTGTCTACAAACGCGAGAGGAATCGAGCACAAAACGCCCGCGTACGCGCACTATTGAAGAGTTGACTTTTGCACCAATTCTAGCCACACAAATGAAGCTTCCTTAGGAAGCCAAATTAGATAAAAAAACACTCTCTCTCTTCCTCACAAAGTGGCCGGCCATCAGCTGCAAAAATAACCCAAGGAGTTCTTCATTTTTCATCTCTAAATCTTGCGCAAATCATCTCCAATTCCTTCCAAATTTCACACACACTTAGCTTAATACTTGGAGATCATCTTAAGCTACAAAAAGGGGGAGCTTTTCACGGTTTTCTTGAGCTAAGAGAGGGCCAAAATTCTGCCCTTGTTCACCAACACAAGTAAGTGACGATCAACCCTCAAATTCTTGGCCGATGGAAGTTGATTTACACTTATGAGATTAGATATTCATGTGGGTGGCTTGTTATTGTTGGAAAATTTTGAATGTGGGCTCTATGAACTCCCACTCTTGGATTGATGGCTGATGTGATGTTTGATGATGGATTTAATGTTGGTTTAGTGCTCAAATTGGTAGATTAATGGTACATAACTAGTATAAACTACAAGGAGTGCATGGATGTAAAGTTTTCAATTCTGCCCCTGTTATGATCGTGCCCCTTTTTGCAGAATTTTGAGGTTTTAATGGCTTGTGTATTATGTTTATACGTTGTACAGATGGTGTATAAAGTTTCATCAAAAAAATATTGAGGTTTGGTTGGTCAAATGGATTAATCTCGCAAAGCTAGCAAACCTGGAAAAATTTCCCCGTAATGCTCAGACAGCCTTCTTCTTTCGTCCATAACTCTGTGCTCCGACATCGAAATCAAGTGCCGTCAGTGGCATTTGAAACTAGACATTCCCTGATTTCCAACGGTATAAAATTCAACCCCTAATTAAACCCGAGTATCCCGTACCAACCATTTAAAGATGACTCTCTTGTTTCTCTATTTTCGTGGAACGAAGTTCAGAAGCTGCAAATTGAGGCTCGAATTTGAGCTAGTTGTGTGCTGAATTTCAGAATGATTTCTTCTGTGAAATTATAGTTTTATGAATATATTTTCCAACGCCACCAACCAAGCTCAATTCTGAGTTAAATTGAGTGATTTGTGATTAGAATACGAAACCTGCCATATTCTTGAAAACCCTAAACTTTGGGTAGAATTGATGCTAAACTTGGTGTGGACTTGCCAATTGAATTTCTTGGAGTTAAAACACTTACCAAATGTACCATGAATGTTCCTTAGGCTTTTCCTGCACAAATGAACCATGTTTGAAGGATTTTCCTTTGCCAAATGTTTGGAATGGAAAACAAAAAAGCTCAAGGCAGTTTTGCCTTAGGATTTTTCAAAACTTTGGTTGTTTGGTTAACCAACTTCCCGTGCTTATTTATCTATGAAATTTGGCAGTGGAATAGCCCTCATATGGTAGTATGATAGTGCCAAGTTTGATGTCATTCCAAGTCCTTCTCGATGCCCAACAGATGTCCCAAAGTTTGCTTTT
Source organism: Coffea arabica (assembly GCF_036785885.1). NCBI lineage: Eukaryota > Viridiplantae > Streptophyta > Magnoliopsida > Gentianales > Rubiaceae > Coffea > Coffea arabica. Next base: position 12,093,085 of record NC_092325.1, read on the forward strand.
CAAATCTGAAAAACTTTTTCCTTTTCTCTTGACTGAATGGTCAAATCTAATTTGGGGAGTTATATTTTGAAAGTTGTGATGTTCATTACTTTTAAATTACTTAGTGGATGTTTATAGACTCTTGGTTTCAAATATGGAGTGATTTAGAACTGATTTCATTGCACAAAACTTTTGCAAGCAAAAGAAAAGTGGGAAGACAGATTAGCCTTGAAGTATTTCTTGAACTTTGGTTGTTTTAATGACTGCCTTCCCGTGGGAATTTTTGCATGACAATTGGTAGGAAGGTTGTTCACAGATGGAGGATTTAGTGTACCAATTTTGGTGTATTTCTAATGCCAAATCAATGGCCAAATGATATTTCCAAGATAGTCTTTAAATCTGGAAAATGACTGGACATTTTGCGAAATGTGACCAATTTTGGACTGATGTCTCTCGATACTCAAAACTCCGATTCCTGTTCTACCTATTGTGTTTTAAACTTTGATTGTAACTCTAATTGAGTTCCAAATTGGAGAGGCTAGTTTGCGTTGTGTGAATTTTCCTGAATTTCCAAACTTTGTCGAAAATCAACACAAAAATGTCTTAGTGGTCCAAAACAGCCACTTTGAGCCTCATTTCGAATGTCATCCATTTAGAATCATGGAAAAGTGTCTTCTAGAAACTTTTAGTACATTGGAAGGAGTTTCCAACAGTACCATGTTTTCCAATTTTGGACTTGTAATGAGTGAGATACGATTTTTCAAAGATCTTGTATCAAAACTGAAATTTTCGAAACTTAAGGAAATGGAGTTTTTCGAATTCTCCTTTTTCCCTCGATATCCCTTGAATGTTTTACACTTGATTTCAAAGATGAAAACCAGATTTCATGTAACGGCCCCACCTCCCCCTAAGGCGAACCAAAGGGTTTGGCGAGTCGCCTGCCCGGCTCTCGCCGGAACTCAGTCGTTCCTTAATCAAATCCAGAATAAATCACAAGAATAAATAGGGCAGCAATCCAAACTTAAAGCGGAACTTATATATATTGCTATCTCAAAAGAAAGTACAGCCATCAAATGTACAAAGGTTCTCACTTCACCAAACAACCAGCCCGTGCCAAGCACTAGGGCGAGAACCATTACAAAAGAAACAAAATACCTAGACTAGGCTAGTCTATGCTCTCATCCTGCTCGCCGTCCCCTGTTAAGGAAAACAAAACTAAAGGGGTGAGCTAAAAGCTCAGTGAGGTTCCGAACAGATAATCAACAATCAATTCAATACATTAAACATGGAGTATTAATAATTCAAGGAACATTTACAATGGAAAGCGATAGTAACATTCATTAAAAGGATACGGGCTCACATGGAGCTATTCGTTTGGTCGGTCGTTCCCCTGACATTTCCCCTTATTCCTCCAATCATTTGAAAATACATTTTTTGTAAGTAGAATCCCTCATTCATCCTTTTGTTCGTTCATCCCCTTTTCCGGACGTTGACCGGACTCCACCCATCCGACCATTGGCCGGACTCCACTCATCCGGACGTAGCCGGACTACAAGGTAATACTCGAGTATACCAAATTCACCCAGGGTCACCATATCGCCCGACCGAGTCCGCTTCTGGCTCGAGTCGATCGGTAACGAAGGGCAGGGCCCAATTCAGCCAAAAGGCTTACATCATGCGCAACTAATGTTTCCATCATTAAATCATTGAAAATTTCACGTTTCATTAAGGTCGAGCGCGATAAAGTACACGCTCGCCTAGAAAACTCGTTTTAGAAATCCTTGAAAGCACTTAACACATTATCAAACAACAACAACAAGTCATGAAGTCCGGGAGAATATAACAAACAAGGAACACTCACCTAGATATGCAAAATAACGTGCAAAATATCCTTCCGGATATTACCCTTAGTCACCAATGAAACCTAAGGTTGAACAAGAGAACATATTACAGTTTATCGAGCAAAACATTTAAGGGAAACAAAGAAACCCGACTAATTAGGAGTAAAACGTGTAAAGATGACTTTCAAGTAAGAGGAGGGTTGTTTGAACCCCAGGATGAAAAATCATGTTTTAAAATGGAAAACCGGTCATGGTATTGGCCAAACAAAAGTATACAAGTTCAAATAGAAACCTAGCCCTCGAGCGAAAATTTGGGCTGCACGCCCTTTGTGTTTACCTAATTTTCCAGCCATTTTGGCTTCATTATTTTTCCTCAACCACAACCCAACATCACTCATAAGCAATTCAAGTCAAGAGCCGTTCCATAGGCTCACAATATCATAAGAATAAGAATTACAACAATCACAAGTGCAGAAATTCAACTTAGCACAAGACAGATTTGACGTACGAATGCGGAAATAACATATCCGAAGTTACGCTTATCAGATTGAGACAAAACCTATGCCGTTTCGAAGCTAAGACACAGAGTTACAACATTCATGAAGGTCACTTAGTCCAGTTCCTAATGTAACTTAGTCAAATTCTCAAATTACTAAACCAGAAACCAATTCGTCGGCTGTTTAAACGCAGAACACTGTAATGGACATATCTCAGAGTACACAAGTCCGAATCAGGTGTTCTTAGAGGCATTTGAAAGCTAATTCAGAATACTACAACTTTCATGTTTTGGCAAAAAGCTAAATCAGAATGTATCCTAGTCGAAAAACGTGATAAACTGGACTTAACTGATCACACGGACTGCTTGGGAAATACTTAAAATAGTAAGGGTATTTTGGACTTTTCACATCCTACATTGCTCCGATTGAGCTGGAATTTTGTAGGCACCTATAAAATACCATTCTCTACAACTTTCATTCTTTGACCTAAGGCCAATTCGGCCTCTAACATAGGGTTACAAATTCGGACAGAATGATGGGGAAAATTTCCAGATTCTGGAATTTTTTTGTAATCAATGGAACTTTCTCAATTTTCTTGTTCTAATCACTACCAAAACACCTTATACAACCTTAATTGCAACATACAAGCATCATACAACAAATTGGGCAGAAATTCCTCAAGCCCTAGTTCATCATATAAAAGGGGAAAACCTCCAAATTCATCACACCCACTTGCCTAATCATGAAATCAAGCCAAAACTTAAGCTAAAACACATCTTAAAGCAAGATTCAAAGCAACAAACATCATGATCAAATGTTGGTACCTCAAAAGCAAGGCTTGGTAGAGTGATCCTTCACCCCCTTTGATATTTCTTGGTTCCTCAAGCTTCCCAACTCACACCCTCCACTTTAATCGGTTTAGAATTGGATTTTCTCACTTGGTTAGCTAAGATCAAGAAGAAAATGGTTGTTCTTGTTCTCTCTTTTCTCTCTCCCTTGTGGTCGACCAAGCTGCTGAAAATGAAGAGAAAGGGTGCAAAATTTGGTTAAGTAAGAAGACAAAGTGTCTTGGTCAAGAAGCCTTAAGGTGGCGACAAGTGTCGCCACCACTACCTTCCATTTTTCTCTTTCTTTCCCTTACATTTCTAGCCTCATAATTTCGGTCAAACCAGCTGCAAATTAGGAAGATATTTTGTGCAAAAGTCAATAAGCTTGTATAGTAAGAAAAATGGTGGTCAAGTGGTGCGTTTAATCGGTAATGCGCGGGACCCGCCGGCTCGCGCCGTTTTTCTTAAAAACTCACGTACTAGGGTTTTTACTTCCCATTCACTAACCTTATATCATTGCTACCAATCACATATTATTTCTCACTTAAAAGTCACTTTTAATCCTCAAATTTAATCCTTACTCTGTACCGAAAATTCATCCGGCGAAAAATCGCAAAAACCCTAATTTTGCTCCAAACTTGAAACCGAAGCGTAAAACCCTATTTTCTAGGTTTATCTACACTTAATGTGAAATATTTGGGTAGTGGCCTTTGGTAAATACTAATTTTCAAATAAAAGGGTATTTTTGAGGAAAAATACAAGGAATTTGCGAGTCCTCACATTCTCTCCCCCTTAAAAAATTTCGCCCTCGAAATTTTACCTTCAGTTGCCTCAGACGAGTCCGGAACTTGTCGGTTGTCTAAAGCAAATACACAAATACATATCAAGTTGGACAGATAACCATGTACATACAGGTATACTAATGTCATGTAGTAACAATATACAGGTAAATCAAAAGGAAAAGGTGAAGTCGTCCCAGTATCAGCCCGTTCGGTCTCTCACGTCACTTACTATCCAAACTAGATGTCCCTGACCTCTTGTGCTCATTCTGGTCAGACAAAGCCTGTTCATGTTCCCAAAATACAAGTCGCAAGTATTTAGCAGCACCTCAACTATAGAGTACTCAGGCACGAGAATCCGAAATAAGATAATTCACATCTCGAGCTGCAGTCCCAAGAGTAAACGATCTACAATCGGAATTCCTACCTGACATACCTATCTATGGTCCTCAGATACCATTAGAAAGATTTAAGGCCTATAACATTCGCAATTCATAGCTTCACTTAGTCCCTCATACTTATTCACCACTTAGTCCAGGGTCACTCCACGTAGAAACCACGCGAAGCAACTATAAATTTTATCCCTCAATCGCTTAACTTTCAAGTCAAATCGAATCAAAACAAATCCCACAGTCCGGCATCCTAAACTTCAAGCCTAGGATACACTACAGGAATCTGAAGCCTAAGCTCTGATACCACCTGTAACGGCCCCACCTCCCCCTAAGGCGAACCAAAGGGTTTGGCGAGTCGCCTGCCCGGCTCTCGCCGGGACTCAGTCGTTCCTTAATCAAATCCAGAATAAATCACAAGAATAAATAGGGCAGCAATCCAAACTTAAAGCGGAACTTATATATATTGCTATCTCAAAAGGAAGTACAGCCATCAAATGTACAAACGTTCTCACTTCACCATACAACCAGCCCGTGCCAAGCACTAGGGCGAGAACCATTACAAAAGAAACAAAATACCTAGACTAGGCTAGTCTATGCTCTCATCCTGCTCGCCGTCCCCTGTTAAGGAAAACAAAACTAAAGGGGTGAGCTAAAAGCTCAGTGAGGTTCCGAACAGATAATCAACAATCAATTCAATACATTAAACATGGAGTATTAATAATTCAAGGAACATTTACAATGGAAAGCGATAGTAACATTCATTAAAAGGATACGGGCTCACATGGAGCTATTCGTTTGTTCGGTCGTTCCCCTGACATTTCCCCTTATTTCTCCAATCGTTTGAAAATACATTTTTTGTAAGTAGAATCCTTCATTCATCCTTTTGTTCGTTCATCCCCTTTTCCGGACGTTGACCGGACTCCACCCATCCGACCATTGGCCGGACTCCACCCATCCGGACGTAGCCGGACTACAAGGTAATACTCGAGTATACCAAATTCACCCAGGGTCACGATATCGCCCGACCGAATCCGCTTCTGACTCGAGTCGATCGGTAACGAAGGGCAGGGCCCAATTCAGCCAAAAGGCTTACATCATGCGCAACTAATGTTTCCATCATTAAATCATTGAAAATTTCACGTTTCATTAAGGTCGAGCGCGATAAAGTACACGCTCGCCTAGAAAACTCGTTTTAGAAATCCTTGAAAGCACTTAACACATTATCAAACAACAACAACAAGTCATGAAGTCCGGGAGAATATAACAAACAAGGAACACTCACCTAGATATGCAAAATAACGTGCAAAATATCCTTCCGGATATTACCCTTAGTCACCAATGAAACCTAAGGTTGAACAAGAGAACATATTACAGTTTATCGAGCAAAACATTTAAGGGAAACAAAGAAACCCGACTAATTAGGAGTAAAACGTGTAAAGTTGACTTTCAAGTAAGAGGAGGGTTGTTTGAACCCCAGGATGAAAAATCATGTTTTAAAATGGAAAACCGGTCATGGTATTGGCCAAACAAAAGTATACAAGTTCAAATAGAAACCTAGCCCTCGAGCGAAAATTTGGGCAGCACGCCCTTTGTGTTTACCTAATTTTCCAGCCATTTTGGCTTCATTATTTTTCTTCAACCACAACCCAACATCACTCATAAGCAATTCAAGTCAAGAGCCGTTCCATAGGCTCACAATATCATAAGAATAAGAATTACAACAATCACAAGTGCAGAAATTCAACTTAGCACAAGACAGATTTGAGGTACGAATGCGGAAATAACATATCCGAAGTTACGCTTATCGGATTGAGACAAAACCTATGCCGTTTCGAAGCTAAGACACAGAGTTACAACATTCATGAAGGTCACTTAGTCCAGTTCCTAATGTAACTTAGTCAAATTCTCAAATTACTAAACCAGAAACCAATTCGTCGGCTGTTTAAACGCAGAACACTGTAATGGACATATCTCAGAGTACACAAGTCCGAATCAGGTGTTCTTAGAGGCATTTGAAAGCTAATTCAGAATACTACAACTTTCATATTTTGGCAAAAAGCTAAATCAGAATGGATCCTAGTCGAAAAACGTGATAAACTGGACTTAACTGATCACATGGACTGCTTGGGAAATACTTAAAATAGTAAGGGTATTTTGGACTTTTCACATCCTACATTGCTCCGATTGAGCTGAAATTTTGTAGGCACCTATAAAATACCATTATCTACAACTTTGATTCTTTGACCTAAGGCCAATTCGGCCTCTAACATAGGGTTACCAATTCGGACAGAATGATGGGGAAAATTTCCAGATTCTGGAATTTTTTTGTAATCAATGGAACTTTCTCAATTTTCTTGTTCTAATCACTACCAAAACACCTTATACAACCTTAATTGCAACATACAAGCATCATACAACAAATTGGGCAGAAATTCCTCAAGCCCTAGTTCATCATATAAAAGGGGAAAACCTCCAAATTCATCACACCCACTTGCCTAATCATGAAATCAAGCCAAAACTTAAGCTAAAACACATCTTAAAGCAAGATTCAAAGCAACAAACATCATGATCAAATGTTGGTACCTCAAAAGCAAGGCTTGGTAGAGTGATCCTTCACCCCCTTTGATATTTCTTGGTTCCTCAAGCTTCCCAACTCACACCCTCCACTTTAATCGGTTTAGAATTGGATTTTCTCACTTGGTTAGCTAAGATCAAGAAGAAAATGGTTGTTCTTGTTCTCTCTTTTCTCTCTCCCTTGTGGTCGACCAAGCTGCTGAAAATGAAGAGAAAGGGTGCAAAATTTGGTTAAGTAAGAAGACAAAGTGTCTTGGTCAAGAAGCCTTAAGGTGGCGACAAGTGTCGCCACCACTACCTTCCATTTTTCTCTTTCTTTCCCTTACATTTCTAGCCTCATAATTTCGGTCAAACCAGCTGCAAATTAGGAAGATATTTTGTGCAAAAGTCAATAAGCTTGTATAGTAAGAAAAATGGTGGTCAAGTGGTGCGTTTAATCGGTAATGCGCGGGACCCGCCGGTTCGCGCCGTTTTTCTTAAAAACTCACGTACTAGGGTTTTTACTTCCCATTCACTAACCTTATATCATTGCTACCAATCACATATTATTTCTCACTTAAAAGTCACTTTTAATCCTCAAATTTAATCCTTACTCTGTACCGAAAATTCATCCGGCGAAAAATCGCAAAAACCCTAATTTTGCTCCAAACTTGAAACCGAAGCGTAAAACCCTATTTTCTAGGTTTATCTACACTTAATGTGAAATATTTGGGTAGTGGCCTTTGGTAAATACTAATTTTCAAATAAAAGGGTATTTTTGAGGAAAAATACAAGGAATTTGCGAGTCCTCACATTCTCTCCCCCTTAAAAAATTTCGCCCTCGAAATTTTACCTTCAGTTGCCTCAGACGAGTCCGGAACTTGTCGGTTGTCTAAAGCAAATACACAAATACATATCAAGTTGGACAGATAACCATGTGCTTACAGGTATACTAACGTCATGTAGTAACAATATACAGGTAAATCAAAAGGAAAAGGTGAAGTCGTCCCAGTATCAGCCCGTTCGGTCTCTCACGTCACTTACTATCCAAACTAGATGTCCCTGACCTCTTGTGCTCATTCTAGTCAGACAAAGCCTGTTCATGTTCCCAAAATACAAGTCGCAAGTATTTAGCAGCACCTCAACTATAGAGTACTCAGGCACGAGAATCCGAAATAAGATAATTCACATCTCGAGCTGCAGTCCCAAGAGTAAACGATCTACAATCGGAATTCCTACCTGACATACCTATCTATGGTCCTCAGATACCATTAGAAAGATTTAAGGCCTATAACATTCGCAATTCATAGCTTCACTTAGTCCCTCATACTTATTCACCACTTAGTCCAGGGTCACTCCACGTAGAAACCACGCGAAGCAACTATAAATTTTATCCCTCAATCGCTTAACTTTCAAGTCAAATCGAATCAAAACAAATCCCACAGTCCGGCATCCTAAACTTCAAGCCTAGGATACACTACAGGAATCTGAAGCCTAAGCTCTGATACCACCTGTAACGGCCCCACCTCCCCCTAAGGCGAACCAAAGGGTTTGGCGAGTCGCCTGCCCGGCTCTCGCCGGGACTCAGTCGTTCCTTAATCAAATCCAGAATAAATCACAAGAATAAATAGGGCAGCAATCCAAACTTAAAGCGGAACTTATATATATTGCTATCTCAAAAGGAAGTACAGCCATCAAATGTACAAAGGTTCTCACTTCACCATACAACCAGCCCGTGCCAAGCACTAGGGCGAGAACCATTACAAAAGAAACAAAATACCTAGACTAGGCTAGTCTATGCTCTCATCCTGCTCGCCGTCCCCTGTTAAGGAAAACAAAACTAAAGGGGTGAGCTAAAAGCTCAGTGAGGTTCCGAACAGATAATCAACAATCAATTCAATACATTAAACATGGAGTATTAATAATTCAAGGAACATTTACAATGGAAAGCGATAGTAACATTCATTAAAAGGATACGGGCTCACATGGAGCTATTCGTTTGTTCGGTCGTTCCCCTGACATTTCCCCTTATTTCTCCAATCGTTTGAAAATACATTTTTTGTAAGTAGAATCCTTCATTCATCCTTTTGTTCGTTCATCCCCTTTTCCGGACGTTGACCGGACTCCACCCATCCGACCATTGGCCGGACTCCACCCATCCGGACGTAGCCGGACTACAAGGTAATACTCGAGTATACCAAATTCACCCAGGGTCACGATATCGCCCGACCGAATCCGCTTCTGACTCGAGTCGATCGGTAACGAAGGGCAGGGCCCAATTCAGCCAAAAGGCTTACATCATGCGCAACTAATGTTTCCATCATTAAATCATTGAAAATTTCACGTTTCATTAAGGTCGAGCGCGATAAAGTACACGCTCGCCTAGAAAACTCGTTTTAGAAATCCTTGAAAGCACTTAACACATTATCAAACAACAACAACAAGTCATGAAGTCCGGGAGAATATAACAAACAAGGAACACTCACCTAGATATGCAAAATAACGTGCAAAATATCCTTCCGGATATTACCCTTAGTCACCAATGAAACCTAAGGTTGAACAAGAGAACATATTACAGTTTATCGAGCAAAACATTTAAGGGAAACAAAGAAACCCGACTAATTAGGAGTAAAACGTGTAAAGTTGACTTTCAAGTAAGAGGAGGGTTGTTTGAACCCCAGGATGAAAAATCATGTTTTAAAATGGAAAACCGGTCATGGTATTGGCCAAACAAAAGTATACAAGTTCAAATAGAAACCTAGCCCTCGAGCGAAAATTTGGGCAGCACGCCCTTTGTGTTTACCTAATTTTCCAGCCATTTTGGCTTCATTATTTTTCTTCAACCACAACCCAACATCACTCATAAGCAATTCAAGTCAAGAGCCGTTCCATAGGCTCACAATATCATAAGAATAAGAATTACAACAATCACAAGTGCAGAAATTCAACTTAGCACAAGACAGATTTGAGGTACGAATGCGGAAATAACATATCCGAAGTTACGCTTATCGGATTGAGACAAAACCTATGCCGTTTCGAAGCTAAGACACAGAGTTACAACATTCATGAAGGTCACTTAGTCCAGTTCCTAATGTAACTTAGTCAAATTCTCAAATTACTAAACCAGAAACCAATTCGTCGGCTGTTTAAACGCAGAACACTGTAATGGACATATCTCAGAGTACACAAGTCCGAATCAGGTGTTCTTAGAGGCATTTGAAAGCTAATTCAGAATACTACAACTTTCATATTTTGGCAAAAAGCTAAATCAGAATGGATCCTAGTCGAAAAACGTGATAAACTGGACTTAACTGATCACACGGACTGCTTGGGAAATACTTAAAATAGTAAGGGTATTTTGGACTTTTCACATCCTACATTGCTCCGATTGAGCTGAAATTTTGTAGGCACCTATAAAATACCATTCTCTACAACTTTCATTCTTTGACCTAAGGCCAATTCGGCCTCTAACATAGGGTTACCAATTCGGACAGAATGATGGGGAAAATTTCCAGATTCTGGAATTTTTTTGTAATCAATGGAACTTTCTCAATTTTCTTGTTCTAATCACTACCAAAACACCTTATACAACCTTAATTGCAACATACAAGCATCATACAACAAATTGGGCAGAAATTCCTCAAGCCCTAGTTCATCATATAAAAGGGGAAAACCTCCAAATTCATCACACCCACTTGCCTAATCATGAAATCAAGCCAAAACTTAAGCTAAAACACATCTTAAAGCAAGATTCAAAGCAACAAACATCATGATCAAATGTTGGTACCTCAAAAGCAAGGCTTGGTAGAGTGATCCTTCACCCCCTTTGATATTTCTTGGTTCCTCAAGCTTCCCAACTCACACCCTCCACTTTAATCGGTTTAGAATTGGATTTTCTCACTTGGTTAGCTAAGATCAAGAAGAAAATGGTTGTTCTTGTTCTCTCTTTTCTCTCTCCCTTGTGGTCGACCAAGCTGCTGAAAATGAAGAGAAAGGGTGCAAAATTTGGTTAAGTAAGAAGACAAAGTGTCTTGGTCAAGAAGCCTTAAGGTGGCGACAAGTGTCGCCACCACTACCTTCCATTTTTCTCTTTCTTTCCCTTACATTTCTAGCCTCATAATTTCGGTCAAACCAGCTGCAAATTAGGAAGATATTTTGTGCAAAAGTCAATAAGCTTGTATAGTAAGAAAAATGGTGGTCAAGTGGTGCGTTTAATCGGTAATGCGCGGGACCCGCCGGCTCGCGCCGTTTTTCTTAAAAACTCACGTACTAGGGTTTTTACTTCCCATTCACTAACCTTATATCATTGCTACCAATCACATATTATTTCTCACTTAAAAGTCACTTTTAATCCTCAAATTTAATCCTTACTCTGTACCGAAAATTCATCCGGCGAAAAATCGCAAAAACCCTAATTTTGCTCCAAACTTGAAACCGAAGCGTAAAACCCTATTTTCTAGGTTTATCTACACTTAATGTGAAATATTTGGGTAGTGGCCTTTGGTAAATACTAATTTTCAAATAAAAGGGTATTTTTGAGGAAAAATACAAGGAATTTGCGAGTCCTCACATTCTCTCCCCCTTAAAAAATTTCGCCCTCGAAATTTTACCTTCAGTTGCCTCAGACGAGTCCGGAACTTGTCGGTTGTCTAAAGCAAATACACAAATACATATCAAGTTGGACAGATAACCATGTGCTTACAGGTATACTAACGTCATGTAGTAACAATATACAGGTAAATCAAAAGGAAAAGGTGAAGTCGTCCCAGTATCAGCCCGTTCGGTCTCTCACGTCACTTACTATCCAAACTAGATGTCCCTGACCTCTTGTGCTCATTCTAGTCAGACAAAGCCTGTTCATGTTCCCAAAATACAAGTCGCAAGTATTTAGCAGCACCTCAACTATAGAGTACTCAGGCACGAGAATCCGAAATAAGATAATTCACATCTCGAGCTGCAGTCCCAAGAGTAAACGATCTACAATCGGAATTCCTACCTGACATACCTATCTATGGTCCTCAGATACCATTAGAAAGATTTAAGGCCTATAACATTCGCAATTCATAGCTTCACTTAGTCCCTCATACTTATTCACCACTTAGTCCAGGGTCACTCCACGTAGAAACCACGCGAAGCAACTATAAATTTTATCCCTCAATCGCTTAACTTTCAAGTCAAATCGAATCAAAACAAATCCCACAGTCCGGCATCCTAAACTTCAAGCCTAGGATACACTACAGGAATCTGAAGCCTAAGCTCTGATACCACCTGTAACGGCCCCACCTCCCCCTAAGGCGAACCAAAGGGTTTGGCGAGTCGCCTGCCCGGCTCTCGCCGGGACTCAGTCGTTCCTTAATCAAATCCAGAATAAATCACAAGAATAAATAGGGCAGCAATCCAAACTTAAAGCGGAACTTATATATATTGCTATCTCAAAAGGAAGTACAGCCATCAAATGTACAAAGGTTCTCACTTCACCATACAACCAGCCCGTGCCAAGCACTAGGGCGAGAACCATTACAAAAGAAACAAAATACCTAGACTAGGCTAGTCTATGCTCTCATCCTGCTCGCCGTCCCCTGTTAAGGAAAACAAAACTAAAGGGGTGAGCTAAAAGCTCAGTGAGGTTCCGAACAGATAATCAACAATCAATTCAATACATTAAACATGGAGTATTAATAATTCAAGGAACATTTACAATGGAAAGCGATAGTAACATTCATTAAAAGGATACGGGCTCACATGGAGCTATTCGTTTGTTCGGTCGTTCCCCTGACATTTCCCCTTATTTCTCCAATCGTTTGAAAATACATTTTTTGTAAGTAGAATCCTTCATTCATCCTTTTGTTCGTTCATCCCCTTTTCCGGACGTTGACCGGACTCCACCCATCCGACCATTGGCCGGACTCCACCCATCCGGACGTAGCCGGACTACAAGGTAATACTCGAGTATACCAAATTCACCCAGGGTCACCATATCGCCCGACCGAATCCGCTTCTGGCTCGAGTCGATCGGTAACGAAGGGCAGGGCCCAATTCAGCCAAAAGGCTTACATCATGCGCAACTAATGTTTCCATCATTAAATCATTGAAAATTTCACGTTTCATTAAGGTCGAGCGCGATAAAGTACACGCTCGCCTAGAAAACTCGTTTTAGAAATCCTTGAAAGCACTTAACACATTATCAAACAACAACAACAAGTCATGAAGTCCGGGAGAATATAACAAACAAGGAACACTCACCTAGATATGCAAAATAACGTGCAAAATATCCTTCCGGATATTACCCTTAGTCACCAATGAAACCTAAGGTTGAACAAGAGAACATATTACAGTTTATCGAGCAAAACATTTAAGGGAAACAAAGAAACCCGACTAATTAGGAGTAAAACGTGTAAAGATGACTTTCAAGTAAGAGGAGGGTTGTTTGAACCCCAGGATGAAAAATCATGTTTTAAAATGGAAAACCGGTCATGGTATTGGCCAAACAAAAGTATACAAGTTCAAATAGAAACCTAGCCCTCGAGCGAAAATTTGGGCAGCACGCCCTTTGTGTTTACCTAATTTTCCAGCCATTTTGGCTTCATTATTTTTCTTCAACCACAACCCAACATCACTCATAAGCAATTCAAGTCAAGAGCCGTTCCATAGGCTCACAATATCATAAGAATAAGAATTACAACAATCACAAGTGCAGAAATTCAACTTAGCACAAGACAGATTTGACGTACGAATGCGGAAATAACATATCCGAAGTTACGCTTATCGGATTGAGACAAAACCTATGCCGTTTCGAAGCTAAGACACAGAGTTACAACATTCATGAAGGTCACTTAGTCCAGTTCCTAATGTAACTTAGTCAAATTCTCAAATTACTAAACCAGAAACCAATTCGTCGGCTGTTTAAACGCAGAACACTGTAATGGACATATCTCAGAGTACACAAGTCCGAATCAGGTGTTCTTAGAGGCATTTGAAAGCTAATTCAGAATACTACAACTTTCATGTTTTGGAAAAAAGCTAAATCAGAATGGATCCTAGTCGAAAAACGTGATAAACTGGACTTAACTGATCACACGGACTGCTTGGGAAATACTTAAAACAGTAAGGGTATTTTGGACTTTGCACGTCCTACATTGCTCCGATTGATCTGAAATTTTGTAGGCCTATAAAATACCATTCTCTACAACTTTCATTCTTTGACCTAAGGCCAATTCGGCCTCTAACATAGGGTTACCAATTCGGACAGAATGATGGGGAAAATTTCCAGATTCTGGAATTTTTTTGTAATCAATGGAACTTTCTCAATTTTCTTGTTCTAATCACTACCAAAACACCTTATACAACCTTAATTGCAACATACAAGCATCATACAACAAATTGGGCAGAAATTCCTCAAGCCCTAGTTCATCATATAAAAGGGGAAAACCTCCAAATTCATCACACCCACTTGCCTAATCATGAAATCAAGCCAAAACTTAAGCTAAAACACATCTTAAAGCAAGATTCAAAGCAACAAACATCATGATCAAATGTTGGTACCTCAAAAGCAAGGCTTGGTAGAGTGATCCTTCACCCCCTTTGATATTTCTTGGTTCCTCAAGCTTCCCAACTCACACCCTCCACTTTAATCGGTTTAGAATTGGATTTTCTCACTTGGTTAGCTAAGATCAAGAAGAAAATGGTTGTTCTTGTTCTCTCTTTTCTCTCTCCCTTGTGGTCGACCAAGCTGCTGAAAATGAAGAGAAAGGGTGCAAAATTTGGTTAAGTAAGAAGACAAAGTGTCTTGGTCAAGAAGCCTTAAGGTGGCGACAAGTGTCGCCACCACTACCTTCCATTTTTCTCTTTCTTTCCCTTACATTTCTAGCCTCATAATTTCGGTCAAACCAGCTGCAAATTAGGAAGATATTTTGTGCAAAAGTCAATAAGCTTGTATAGTAAGAAAAATGGTGGTCAAGTGGTGCGTTTAATCGGTAATGCGCGGGACCCGCCGGCTCGCGCCGTTTTTCTTAAAAACTCACGTACTAGGGTTTTTACTTCCCATTCACTAACCTTATATCATTGCTACCAATCACATATTATTTCTCACTTAAAAGTCACTTTTAATCCTCAAATTTAATCCTTACTCTGTACCGAAAATTCATCCGGCGAAAAATCGCAAAAACCCTAATTTTGCTCCAAACTTGAAACCGAAGCGTAAAACCCTATTTTCTAGGTTTATCTACACTTAATGTGAAATATTTGGGTAGTGGCCTTTGGTAAATACTAATTTTCAAATAAAAGGGTATTTTTGAGGAAAAATACAAGGAATTTGCGAGTCCTCACATTCTCTCCCCCTTAAAAAATTTCGCCCTCGAAATTTTACCTTCAGTTGCCTCAGACGAGTCCGGAACTTGTCGGTTGTCTAAAGCAAATACACAAATACATATCAAGTTGGACAGATAACCATGTGCTTACAGGTATACTAACGTCATGTAGTAACAATATACAGGTAAATCAAAAGGAAAAGGTGAAGTCGTCCCAGTATCAGCCCGTTCGGTCTCTCACGTCACTTACTATCCAAACTAGATGTCCCTGACCTCTTGTGCTCATTCTAGTCAGACAAAGCCTGTTCATGTTCCCAAAATACAAGTCGCAAGTATTTAGCAGCACCTCAACTATAGAGTACTCAGGCACGAGAATCCGAAATAAGATAATTCACATCTCGAGCTGCAGTCCCAAGAGTAAACGATCTACAATCGGAATTCCTACCTGACATACCTATCTATGGTCCTCAGATACCATTAGAAAGATTTAAGGCCTATAACATTCGCAATTCATAGCTTCACTTAGTCCCTCATACTTATTCACCACTTAGTCCAGGGTCACTCCACGTAGAAACCACGCGAAGCAACTATAAATTTTATCCCTCAATCGCTTAACTTTCAAGTCAAATCGAATCAAAACAAATCCCACAGTCCGGCATCCTAAACTTCAAGCCTAGGATACACTACAGGAATCTGAAGCCTAAGCTCTGATACCACCTGTAACGGCCCCACCTCCCCCTAAGGCGAACCAAAGGGTTTGGCGAGTCGCCTGCCCGGCTCTCGCCGGGACTCAGTCGTTCCTTAATCAAATCCAGAATAAATCACAAGAATAAATAGGGCAGCAATCCAAACTTAAAGCGGAACTTATATATATTGCTATCTCAAAAGGAAGTACAGCCATCAAATGTACAAAGGTTCTCACTTCACCATACAACCAGCCCGTGCCAAGCACTAGGGCGAGAACCATTACAAAAGAAACAAAATACCTAGACTAGGCTAGTCTATGCTCTCATCCTGCTCGCCGTCCCCTGTTAAGGAAAACAAAACTAAAGGGGTGAGCTAAAAGCTCAGTGAGGTTCCGAACAGATAATCAACAATCAATTCAATACATTAAACATGGAGTATTAATAATTCAAGGAACATTTACAATGGAAAGCGATAGTAACATTCATTAAAAGGATACGGGCTCACATGGAGCTATTCGTTTGTTCGGTCGTTCCCCTGACATTTCCCCTTATTCCTCCAATCGTTTGAAAATACATTTTTTGTAAGTAGAATCCTTCATTCATCCTTTTGTTCGTTCATCCCCTTTTCCGGACGTTGACCGGACTCCACCCATCCGACCATTGGCCGGACTCCACCCATCCGGACGTAGCCGGACTACAAGGTAATACTCGAGTATACCAAATTCACCCAGGGTCACCATATCGCCCGACCGAATCCGCTTCTGGCTCGAGTCGATCGGTAACGAAGGGCAGGGCCCAATTCAGCCAAAAGGCTTACATCATGCGCAACTAATGTTTCCATCATTAAATCATTGAAAATTTCACGTTTCATTAAGGTCGAGCGCGATAAAGTACACGCTCGCCTAGAAAACTCGTTTTAGAAATCCTTGAAAGCACTTAACACATTATCAAACAACAACAACAAGTCATGAAGTCCGGGAGAATATAACAAACAAGGAACACTCACCTAGATATGCAAAATAACGTGCAAAATATCCTTCCGGATATTACCCTTAGTCACCAATGAAACCTAAGGTTGAACAAGAGAACATATTACAGTTTATCGAGCAAAACATTTAAGGGAAACAAAGAAACCCGACTAATTAGGAGTAAAACGTGTAAAGATGACTTTCAAGTAAGAGGAGGGTTGTTTGAACCCCAGGATGAAAAATCATGTTTTAAAATGGAAAACCGGTCATGGTATTGGCCAAACAAAAGTATACAAGTTCAAATAGAAACCTAGCCCTTGAGCGAAAATTTGGGCAGCACGCCCTTTGTGTTTACCTAATTTTCCAGCCATTTTGGCTTCATTATTTTTCTTCAACCACAACCCAACATCACTCATAAGCAATTCAAGTCAAGAGCCGTTCCATAGGCTCACAATATCATAAGAATAAGAATTACAACAATCACAAGTGCAGAAATTCAACTTAGCACAAGACAGATTTGACGTACGAATGCGGAAATAACATATCCGAAGTTACGCTTATCGGATTGAGACAAAACCTATGCCGTTTCGAAGCTAAGACACAGAGTTACAACATTCATGAAGGTCACTTAGTCCAGTTCCTAATGTAACTTAGTCAAATTCTCAAATTACTAAACCAGAAACCAATTCGTCGGCTGTTTAAACGCAGAACACTGTAATGGACATATCTCAGAGTACACAAGTCCGAATCAGGTGTTCTTAGAGGCATTTGAAAGCTAATTCAGAATACTACAACTTTCATGTTTTGGAAAAAAGCTAAATCAGAATGGATCCTAGTCGAAAAACGTGATAAACCGGACTTAACTGATCACACGGACTGCTTGGGAAATACTTAAAACAGTAAGGGTATTTTGGACTTTGCACGTCCTACATTGCTCCGATTGATCTGAAATTTTGTAGGCCTATAAAATACCATTCTCTACAACTTTCATTCTTTGACCTAAGGCCAATTCGGCCTCTAACATAGGGTTACCAATTCGGACAGAATGATGGGGAAAATTTCCAGATTCTGGAATTTTTTTGTAATCAATGGAACTTTCTCAATTTTCTTGTTCTAATCACTACCAAAACACCTTATACAACCTTAATTGCAACATACAAGCATCATACAACAAATTGGGCAGAAATTCCTCAAGCCCTAGTTCATCATATAAAAGGGGAAAACCTCCAAATTCATCACACCCACTTGCCTAATCATGAAATCAAGCCAAAACTTAAGCTAAAACACATCTTAAAGCAAGATTCAAAGCAACAAACATCATGATCAAATGTTGGTACCTCAAAAGCAAGGCTTGGTAGAGTGATCCTTCACCCCCTTTGATATTTCTTGGTTCCTCAAGCTTCCCAACTCACACCCTCCACTTTAATCGGTTTAGAATTGGATTTTCTCACTTGGTTAGCTAAGATCAAGAAGAAAATGGTTGTTCTTGTTCTCTCTTTTCTCTCTCCCTTGTGGTCGACCAAGCTGCTGAAAATGAAGAGAAAGGGTGCAAAATTTGGTTAAGTAAGAAGACAAAGTGTCTTGGTCAAGAAGCCTTAAGGTGGCGACAAGTGTCGCCACCACTACCTTCCATTTTTCTCTTTCTTTCCCTTACATTTCTAGCCTCATAATTTCGGTCAAACCAGCTGCAAATTAGGAAGATATTTTGTGCAAAAGTCAATAAGCTTGTATAGTAAGAAAAATGGTGGTCAAGTGGTGCGTTTAATCGGTAATGCGCGGGACCCGCCGGTTCGCGCCGTTTTTCTTAAAAACTCACGTACTAGGGTTTTTACTTCCCATTCACTAACCTTATATCATTGCTACCAATCACATATTATTTCTCACTTAAAAGTCACTTTTAATCCTCAAATTTAATCCTTACTCTGTACCGAAAATTCATCCGGCGAAAAATCGCAAAAACCCTAATTTTGCTCCAAACTTGAAACCGAAGCGTAAAACCCTATTTTCTAGGTTTATCTACACTTAATGTGAAATATTTGGGTAGTGGCCTTTGGTAAATACTAATTTTCAAATAAAAGGGTATTTTTGAGGAAAAATACAAGGAATTTGCGAGTCCTCACATTCTCTCCCCCTTAAAAAATTTCGCCCTCGAAATTTTACCTTCAGTTGCCTCAGACGAGTCCGGAACTTGTCGGTTGTCTAAAGCAAATACACAAATACATATCAAGTTGGACAGATAACCATGTGCTTACAGGTATACTAACGTCATGTAGTAACAATATACAGGTAAATCAAAAGGAAAAGGTGAAGTCGTCCCAGTATCAGCCCGTTCGGTCTCTCACGTCACTTACTATCCAAACTAGATGTCCCTGACCTCTTGTGCTCATTCTAGTCAGACAAAGCCTGTTCATGTTCCCAAAATACAAGTCGCAAGTATTTAGCAGCACCTCAACTATAGAGTACTCAGGCACGAGAATCCGAAATAAGATAATTCACATCTCGAGCTGCAGTCCCAAGAGTAAACGATCTACAATCGGAATTCCTACCTGACATACCTATCTATGGTCCTCAGATACCATTAGAAAGATTTAAGGCCTATAACATTCGCAATTCATAGCTTCACTTAGTCCCTCATACTTATTCACCACTTAGTCCAGGGTCACTCCACGTAGAAACCACGCGAAGCAACTATAAATTTTATCCCTCAATCGCTTAACTTTCAAGTCAAATCGAATCAAAACAAATCCCACAGTCCGGCATCCTAAACTTCAAGCCTAGGATACACTACAGGAATCTGAAGCCTAAGCTCTGATACCACCTGTAACGGCCCCACCTCCCCCTAAGGCGAACCAAAGGGTTTGGCGAGTCGCCTGCCCGGCTCTCGCCGGGACTCAGTCGTTCCTTAATCAAATCCAGAATAAATCACAAGAATAAATAGGGCAGCAATCCAAACTTAAAGCGGAACTTATATATATTGCTATCTCAAAAGGAAGTACAGCCATCAAATGTACAAAGGTTCTCACTTCACCATACAACCAGCCCGTGCCAAGCACTAGGGCGAGAACCATTACAAAAGAAACAAAATACCTAGACTAGGCTAGTCTATGCTCTCATCCTGCTCGCCGTCCCCTGTTAAGGAAAACAAAACTAAAGGGGTGAGCTAAAAGCTCAGTGAGGTTCCGAACAGATAATCAACAATCAATTCAATACATTAAACATGGAGTATTAATAATTCAAGGAACATTTACAATGGAAAGCGATAGTAACATTCATTAAAAGGATACGGGCTCACATGGAGCTATTCGTTTGTTCGGTCGTTCCCCTGACATTTCCCCTTATTCCTCCAATCGTTTGAAAATACATTTTTTGTAAGTAGAATCCTTCATTCATCCTTTTGTTCGTTCATCCCCTTTTCCGGACGTTGACCGGACTCCACCCATCCGACCATTGGCCGGACTCCACCCATCCGGACGTAGCCGGACTACAAGGTAATACTCGAGTATACCAAATTCACCCAGGGTCACCATATCGCCCGACCGAATCCGCTTCTGGCTCGAGTCGATCGGTAACGAAGGGCAGGGCCCAATTCAGCCAAAAGGCTTACATCATGCGCAACTAATGTTTCCATCATTAAATCATTGAAAATTTCACGTTTCATTAAGGTCGAGCGCGATAAAGTACACGCTCGCCTAGAAAACTCGTTTTAGAAATCCTTGAAAGCACTTAACACATTATCAAACAACAACAACAAGTCATGAAGTCCGGGAGAATATAACAAACAAGGAACACTCACCTAGATATGCAAAATAACGTGCAAAATATCCTTCCGGATATTACCCTTAGTCACCAATGAAACCTAAGGTTGAACAAGAGAACATATTACAGTTTATCGAGCAAAACATTTAAGGGAAACAAAGAAACCCGACTAATTAGGAGTAAAACGTGTAAAGATGACTTTCAAGTAAGAGGAGGGTTGTTTGAACCCCAGGATGAAAAATCATGTTTTAAAATGGAAAACCGGTCATGGTATTGGCCAAACAAAAGTATACAAGTTCAAATAGAAACCTAGCCCTTGAGCGAAAATTTGGGCAGCACGCCCTTTGTGTTTACCTAATTTTCCAGCCATTTTGGCTTCATTATTTTTCTTCAACCACAACCCAACATCACTCATAAGCAATTCAAGTCAAGAGCCGTTCCATAGGCTCACAATATCATAAGAATAAGAATTACAACAATCACAAGTGCAGAAATTCAACTTAGCACAAGACAGATTTGACGTACGAATGCGGAAATAACATATCCGAAGTTACGCTTATCGGATTGAGACAAAACCTATGCCGTTTCGAAGCTAAGACACAGAGTTACAACATTCATGAAGGTCACTTAGTCCAGTTCCTAATGTAACTTAGTCAAATTCTCAAATTACTAAACCAGAAACCAATTCGTCGGCTGTTTAAACGCAGAACACTGTAATGGACATATCTCAGAGTACACAAGTCCGAATCAGGTGTTCTTAGAGGCATTTGAAAGCTAATTCAGAATACTACAACTTTCATGTTTTGGAAAAAAGCTAAATCAGAATGGATCCTAGTCGAAAAACGTGATAAACCGGACTTAACTGATCACACGGACTGCTTGGGAAATACTTAAAACAGTAAGGGTATTTTGGACTTTGCACGTCCTACATTGCTCCGATTGATCTGAAATTTTGTAGGCCTATAAAATACCATTCTCTACAACTTTCATTCTTTGACCTAAGGCCAATTCGGCCTCTAACATAGGGTTACCAATTCGGACAGAATGATGGGGAAAATTTCCAGATTCTGGAATTTTTTTGTAATCAATGGAACTTTCTCAATTTTCTTGTTCTAATCACTACCAAAACACCTTATACAACCTTAATTGCAACATACAAGCATCATACAACAAATTGGGCAGAAATTCCTCAAGCCCTAGTTCATCATATAAAAGGGGAAAACCTCCAAATTCATCACACCCACTTGCCTAATCATGAAATCAAGCCAAAACTTAAGCTAAAACACATCTTAAAGCAAGATTCAAAGCAACAAACATCATGATCAAATGTTGGTACCTCAAAAGCAAGGCTTGGTAGAGTGATCCTTCACCCCCTTTGATATTTCTTGGTTCCTCAAGCTTCCCAACTCACACCCTCCACTTTAATCGGTTTAGAATTGGATTTTCTCACTTGGTTAGCTAAGATCAAGAAGAAAATGGTTGTTCTTGTTCTCTCTTTTCTCTCTCCCTTGTGGTCGACCAAGCTGCTGAAAATGAAGAGAAAGGGTGCAAAATTTGGTTAAGTAAGAAGACAAAGTGTCTTGGTCAAGAAGCCTTAAGGTGGCGACAAGTGTCGCCACCACTACCTTCCATTTTTCTCTTTCTTTCCCTTACATTTCTAGCCTCATAATTTCGGTCAAACCAGCTGCAAATTAGGAAGATATTTTGTGCAAAAGTCAATAAGCTTGTATAGTAAGAAAAATGGTGGTCAAGTGGTGCGTTTAATCGGTAATGCGCGGGACCCGCCGGTTCGCGCCGTTTTTCTTAAAAACTCACGTACTAGGGTTTTTACTTCCCATTCACTAACCTTATATCATTGCTACCAATCACATATTATTTCTCACTTAAAAGTCACTTTTAATCCTCAAATTTAATCCTTACTCTGTACCGAAAATTCATCCGGCGAAAAATCGCAAAAACCCTAATTTTGCTCCAAACTTGAAACCGAAGCGTAAAACCCTATTTTCTAGGTTTATCTACACTTAATGTGAAATATTTGGGTAGTGGCCTTTGGTAAATACTAATTTTCAAATAAAAGGGTATTTTTGAGGAAAAATACAAGGAATTTGCGAGTCCTCACATTCTCTCCCCCTTAAAAAATTTCGCCCTCGAAATTTTACCTTCAGTTGCCTCAGACGAGTCCGGAACTTGTCGGTTGTCTAAAGCAAATACACAAATACATATCAAGTTGGACAGATAACCATGTGCTTACAGGTATACTAACGTCATGTAGTAACAATATACAGGTAAATCAAAAGGAAAAGGTGAAGTCGTCCCAGTATCAGCCCGTTCGGTCTCTCACGTCACTTACTATCCAAACTAGATGTCCCTGACCTCTTGTGCTCATTCTAGTCAGACAAAGCCTGTTCATGTTCCCAAAATACAAGTCGCAAGTATTTAGCAGCACCTCAACTATAGAGTACTCAGGCACGAGAATCCGAAATAAGATAATTCACATCTCGAGCTGCAGTCCCAAGAGTAAACGATCTACAATCGGAATTCCTACCTGACATACCTATCTATGGTCCTCAGATACCATTAGAAAGATTTAAGGCCTATAACATTCGCAATTCATAGCTTCACTTAGTCCCTCATACTTATTCACCACTTAGTCCAGGGTCACTCCACGTAGAAACCACGCGAAGCAACTATAAATTTTATCCCTCAATCGCTTAACTTTCAAGTCAAATCGAATCAAAACAAATCCCACAGTCCGGCATCCTAAACTTCAAGCCTAGGATACACTACAGGAATCTGAAGCCTAAGCTCTGATACCACCTGTAACGGCCCCACCTCCCCCTAAGGCGAACCAAAGGGTTTGGCGAGTCGCCTGCCCGGCTCTCGCCGGGACTCAGTCGTTCCTTAATCAAATCCAGAATAAATCACAAGAATAAATAGGGCAGCAATCCAAACTTAAAGCGGAACTTATATATATTGCTATCTCAAAAGGAAGTACAGCCATCAAATGTACAAAGGTTCTCACTTCACCATACAACCAGCCCGTGCCAAGCACTAGGGCGAGAACCATTACAAAAGAAACAAAATACCTAGACTAGGCTAGTCTATGCTCTCATCCTGCTCGCCGTCCCCTGTTAAGGAAAACAAAACTAAAGGGGTGAGCTAAAAGCTCAGTGAGGTTCCGAACAGATAATCAACAATCAATTCAATACATTAAACATGGAGTATTAATAATTCAAGGAACATTTACAATGGAAAGCGATAGTAACATTCATTAAAAGGATACGGGCTCACATGGAGCTATTCGTTTGTTCGGTCGTTCCCCTGACATTTCCCCTTATTCCTCCAATCGTTTGAAAATACATTTTTTGTAAGTAGAATCCTTCATTCATCCTTTTGTTCGTTCATCCCCTTTTCCGGACGTTGACCGGACTCCACCCATCCGACCATTGGCCGGACTCCACCCATCCGGACGTAGCCGGACTACAAGGTAATACTCGAGTATACCAAATTCACCCAGGGTCACCATATCGCCCGACCGAATCCGCTTCTGGCTCGAGTCGATCGGTAACGAAGGGCAGGGCCCAATTCAGCCAAAAGGCTTACATCATGCGCAACTAATGTTTCCATCATTAAATCATTGAAAATTTCACGTTTCATTAAGGTCGAGCGCGATAAAGTACACGCTCGCCTAGAAAACTCGTTTTAGAAATCCTTGAAAGCACTTAACACATTATCAAACAACAACAACAAGTCATGAAGTCCGGGAGAATATAACAAACAAGGAACACTCACCTAGATATGCAAAATAACGTGCAAAATATCCTTCCGGATATTACCCTTAGTCACCAATGAAACCTAAGGTTGAACAAGAGAACATATTACAGTTTATCGAGCAAAACATTTAAGGGAAACAAAGAAACCCGACTAATTAGGAGTAAAACGTGTAAAGATGACTTTCAAGTAAGAGGAGGGTTGTTTGAACCCCAGGATGAAAAATCATGTTTTAAAATGGAAAACCGGTCATGGTATTGGCCAAACAAAAGTATACAAGTTCAAATAGAAACCTAGCCCTTGAGCGAAAATTTGGGCAGCACGCCCTTTGTGTTTACCTAATTTTCCAGCCATTTTGGCTTCATTATTTTTCTTCAACCACAACCCAACATCACTCATAAGCAATTCAAGTCAAGAGCCGTTCCATAGGCTCACAATATCATAAGAATAAGAATTACAACAATCACAAGTGCAGAAATTCAACTTAGCACAAGACAGATTTGACGTACGAATGCGGAAATAACATATCCGAAGTTACGCTTATCGGATTGAGACAAAACCTATGCCGTTTCGAAGCTAAGACACAGAGTTACAACATTCATGAAGGTCACTTAGTCCAGTTCCTAATGTAACTTAGTCAAATTCTCAAATTACTAAACCAGAAACCAATTCGTCGGCTGTTTAAACGCAGAACACTGTAATGGACATATCTCAGAGTACACAAGTCCGAATCAGGTGTTCTTAGAGGCATTTGAAAGCTAATTCAGAATACTACAACTTTCATGTTTTGGAAAAAAGCTAAATCAGAATGGATCCTAGTCGAAAAACGTGATAAACCGGACTTAACTGATCACACGGACTGCTTGGGAAATACTTAAAACAGTAAGGGTATTTTGGACTTTGCACGTCCTACATTGCTCCGATTGATCTGAAATTTTGTAGGCCTATAAAATACCATTCTCTACAACTTTCATTCTTTGACCTAAGGCCAATTCGGCCTCTAACATAGGGTTACCAATTCGGACAGAATGATGGGGAAAATTTCCAGATTCTGGAATTTTTTTGTAATCAATGGAACTTTCTCAATTTTCTTGTTCTAATCACTACCAAAACACCTTATACAACCTTAATTGCAACATACAAGCATCATACAACAAATTGGGCAGAAATTCCTCAAGCCCTAGTTCATCATATAAAAGGGGAAAACCTCCAAATTCATCACACCCACTTGCCTAATCATGAAATCAAGCCAAAACTTAAGCTAAAACACATCTTAAAGCAAGATTCAAAGCAACAAACATCATGATCAAATGTTGGTACCTCAAAAGCAAGGCTTGGTAGAGTGATCCTTCACCCCCTTTGATATTTCTTGGTTCCTCAAGCTTCCCAACTCACACCCTCCACTTTAATCGGTTTAGAATTGGATTTTCTCACTTGGTTAGCTAAGATCAAGAAGAAAATGGTTGTTCTTGTTCTCTCTTTTCTCTCTCCCTTGTGGTCGACCAAGCTGCTGAAAATGAAGAGAAAGGGTGCAAAATTTGGTTAAGTAAGAAGACAAAGTGTCTTGGTCAAGAAGCCTTAAGGTGGCGACAAGTGTCGCCACCACTACCTTCCATTTTTCTCTTTCTTTCCCTTACATTTCTAGCCTCATAATTTCGGTCAAACCAGCTGCAAATTAGGAAGATATTTTGTGCAAAAGTCAATAAGCTTGTATAGTAAGAAAAATGGTGGTCAAGTGGTGCGTTTAATCGGTAATGCGCGGGACCCGCCGGTTCGCGCCGTTTTTCTTAAAAACTCACGTACTAGGGTTTTTACTTCCCATTCACTAACCTTATATCATTGCTACCAATCACATATTATTTCTCACTTAAAAGTCACTTTTAATCCTCAAATTTAATCCTTACTCTGTACCGAAAATTCATCCGGCGAAAAATCGCAAAAACCCTAATTTTGCTCCAAACTTGAAACCGAAGCGTAAAACCCTATTTTCTAGGTTTATCTACACTTAATGTGAAATATTTGGGTAGTGGCCTTTGGTAAATACTAATTTTCAAATAAAAGGGTATTTTTGAGGAAAAATACAAGGAATTTGCGAGTCCTCACATTCTCTCCCCCTTAAAAAATTTCGCCCTCGAAATTTTACCTTCAGTTGCCTCAGACGAGTCCGGAACTTGTCGGTTGTCTAAAGCAAATACACAAATACATATCAAGTTGGACAGATAACCATGTGCTTACAGGTATACTAACGTCATGTAGTAACAATATACAGGTAAATCAAAAGGAAAAGGTGAAGTCGTCCCAGTATCAGCCCGTTCGGTCTCTCACGTCACTTACTATCCAAACTAGATGTCCCTGACCTCTTGTGCTCATTCTAGTCAGACAAAGCCTGTTCATGTTCCCAAAATACAAGTCGCAAGTATTTAGCAGCACCTCAACTATAGAGTACTCAGGCACGAGAATCCGAAATAAGATAATTCACATCTCGAGCTGCAGTCCCAAGAGTAAACGATCTACAATCGGAATTCCTACCTGACATACCTATCTATGGTCCTCAGATACCATTAGAAAGATTTAAGGCCTATAACATTCGCAATTCATAGCTTCACTTAGTCCCTCATACTTATTCACCACTTAGTCCAGGGTCACTCCACGTAGAAACCACGCGAAGCAACTATAAATTTTATCCCTCAATCGCTTAACTTTCAAGTCAAATCGAATCAAAACAAATCCCACAGTCCGGCATCCTAAACTTCAAGCCTAGGATACACTACAGGAATCTGAAGCCTAAGCTCTGATACCACCTGTAACGGCCCCACCTCCCCCTAAGGCGAACCAAAGGGTTTGGCGAGTCGCCTGCCCGGCTCTCGCCGGGACTCAGTCGTTCCTTAATCAAATCCAGAATAAATCACAAGAATAAATAGGGCAGCAATCCAAACTTAAAGCGGAACTTATATATATTGCTATCTCAAAAGGAAGTACAGCCATCAAATGTACAAAGGTTCTCACTTCACCATACAACCAGCCCGTGCCAAGCACTAGGGCGAGAACCATTACAAAAGAAACAAAATACCTAGACTAGGCTAGTCTATGCTCTCATCCTGCTCGCCGTCCCCTGTTAAGGAAAACAAAACTAAAGGGGTGAGCTAAAAGCTCAGTGAGGTTCCGAACAGATAATCAACAATCAATTCAATACATTAAACATGGAGTATTAATAATTCAAGGAACATTTACAATGGAAAGCGATAGTAACATTCATTAAAAGGATACGGGCTCACATGGAGCTATTCGTTTGTTCGGTCGTTCCCCTGACATTTCCCCTTATTCCTCCAATCGTTTGAAAATACATTTTTTGTAAGTAGAATCCTTCATTCATCCTTTTGTTCGTTCATCCCCTTTTCCGGACGTTGACCGGACTCCACCCATCCGACCATTGGCCGGACTCCACCCATCCGGACGTAGCCGGACTACAAGGTAATACTCGAGTATACCAAATTCACCCAGGGTCACCATATCGCCCGACCGAATCCGCTTCTGGCTCGAGTCGATCGGTAACGAAGGGCAGGGCCCAATTCAGCCAAAAGGCTTACATCATGCGCAACTAATGTTTCCATCATTAAATCATTGAAAATTTCACGTTTCATTAAGGTCGAGCGCGATAAAGTACACGCTCGCCTAGAAAACTCGTTTTAGAAATCCTTGAAAGCACTTAACACATTATCAAACAACAACAACAAGTCATGAAGTCCGGGAGAATATAACAAACAAGGAACACTCACCTAGATATGCAAAATAACGTGCAAAATATCCTTCCGGATATTACCCTTAGTCACCAATGAAACCTAAGGTTGAACAAGAGAACATATTACAGTTTATCGAGCAAAACATTTAAGGGAAACAAAGAAACCCGACTAATTAGGAGTAAAACGTGTAAAGATGACTTTCAAGTAAGAGGAGGGTTGTTTGAACCCCAGGATGAAAAATCATGTTTTAAAATGGAAAACCGGTCATGGTATTGGCCAAACAAAAGTATACAAGTTCAAATAGAAACCTAGCCCTTGAGCGAAAATTTGGGCAGCACGCCCTTTGTGTTTACCTAATTTTCCAGCCATTTTGGCTTCATTATTTTTCTTCAACCACAACCCAACATCACTCATAAGCAATTCAAGTCAAGAGCCGTTCCATAGGCTCACAATATCATAAGAATAAGAATTACAACAATCACAAGTGCAGAAATTCAACTTAGCACAAGACAGATTTGACGTACGAATGCGGAAATAACATATCCGAAGTTACGCTTATCGGATTGAGACAAAACCTATGCCGTTTCGAAGCTAAGACACAGAGTTACAACATTCATGAAGGTCACTTAGTCCAGTTCCTAATGTAACTTAGTCAAATTCTCAAATTACTAAACCAGAAACCAATTCGTCGGCTGTTTAAACGCAGAACACTGTAATGGACATATCTCAGAGTACACAAGTCCGAATCAGGTGTTCTTAGAGGCATTTGAAAGCTAATTCAGAATACTACAACTTTCATGTTTTGGAAAAAAGCTAAATCAGAATGGATCCTAGTCGAAAAACGTGATAAACCGGACTTAACTGATCACACGGACTGCTTGGGAAATACTTAAAACAGTAAGGGTATTTTGGACTTTGCACGTCCTACATTGCTCCGATTGATCTGAAATTTTGTAGGCCTATAAAATACCATTCTCTACAACTTTCATTCTTTGACCTAAGGCCAATTCGGCCTCTAACATAGGGTTACCAATTCGGACAGAATGATGGGGAAAATTTCCAGATTCTGGAATTTTTTTGTAATCAATGGAACTTTCTCAATTTTCTTGTTCTAATCACTACCAAAACACCTTATACAACCTTAATTGCAACATACAAGCATCATACAACAAATTGGGCAGAAATTCCTCAAGCCCTAGTTCATCATATAAAAGGGGAAAACCTCCAAATTCATCACACCCACTTGCCTAATCATGAAATCAAGCCAAAACTTAAGCTAAAACACATCTTAAAGCAAGATTCAAAGCAACAAACATCATGATCAAATGTTGGTACCTCAAAAGCAAGGCTTGGTAGAGTGATCCTTCACCCCCTTTGATATTTCTTGGTTCCTCAAGCTTCCCAACTCACACCCTCCACTTTAATCGGTTTAGAATTGGATTTTCTCACTTGGTTAGCTAAGATCAAGAAGAAAATGGTTGTTCTTGTTCTCTCTTTTCTCTCTCCCTTGTGGTCGACCAAGCTGCTGAAAATGAAGAGAAAGGGTGCAAAATTTGGTTAAGTAAGAAGACAAAGTGTCTTGGTCAAGAAGCCTTAAGGTGGCGACAAGTGTCGCCACCACTACCTTCCATTTTTCTCTTTCTTTCCCTTACATTTCTAGCCTCATAATTTCGGTCAAACCAGCTGCAAATTAGGAAGATATTTTGTGCAAAAGTCAATAAGCTTGTATAGTAAGAAAAATGGTGGTCAAGTGGTGCGTTTAATCGGTAATGCGCGGGACCCGCCGGTTCGCGCCGTTTTTCTTAAAAACTCACGTACTAGGGTTTTTACTTCCCATTCACTAACCTTATATCATTGCTACCAATCACATATTATTTCTCACTTAAAAGTCACTTTTAATCCTCAAATTTAATCCTTACTCTGTACCGAAAATTCATCCGGCGAAAAATCGCAAAAACCCTAATTTTGCTCCAAACTTGAAACCGAAGCGTAAAACCCTATTTTCTAGGTTTATCTACACTTAATGTGAAATATTTGGGTAGTGGCCTTTGGTAAATACTAATTTTCAAATAAAAGGGTATTTTTGAGGAAAAATACAAGGAATTTGCGAGTCCTCACATTCTCTCCCCCTTAAAAAATTTCGCCCTCGAAATTTTACCTTCAGTTGCCTCAGACGAGTCCGGAACTTGTCGGTTGTCTAAAGCAAATACACAAATACATATCAAGTTGGACAGATAACCATGTGCTTACAGGTATACTAACGTCATGTAGTAACAATATACAGGTAAATCAAAAGGAAAAGGTGAAGTCGTCCCAGTATCAGCCCGTTCGGTCTCTCACGTCACTTACTATCCAAACTAGATGTCCCTGACCTCTTGTGCTCATTCTAGTCAGACAAAGCCTGTTCATGTTCCCAAAATACAAGTCGCAAGTATTTAGCAGCACCTCAACTATAGAGTACTCAGGCACGAGAATCCGAAATAAGATAATTCACATCTCGAGCTGCAGTCCCAAGAGTAAACGATCTACAATCGGAATTCCTACCTGACATACCTATCTATGGTCCTCAGATACCATTAGAAAGATTTAAGGCCTATAACATTCGCAATTCATAGCTTCACTTAGTCCCTCATACTTATTCACCACTTAGTCCAGGGTCACTCCACGTAGAAACCACGCGAAGCAACTATAAATTTTATCCCTCAATCGCTTAACTTTCAAGTCAAATCGAATCAAAACAAATCCCACAGTCCGGCATCCTAAACTTCAAGCCTAGGATACACTACAGGAATCTGAAGCCTAAGCTCTGATACCACCTGTAACGGCCCCACCTCCCCCTAAGGCGAACCAAAGGGTTTGGCGAGTCGCCTGCCCGGCTCTCGCCGGGACTCAGTCGTTCCTTAATCAAATCCAGAATAAATCACAAGAATAAATAGGGCAGCAATCCAAACTTAAAGCGGAACTTATATATATTGCTATCTCAAAAGGAAGTACAGCCATCAAATGTACAAAGGTTCTCACTTCACCATACAACCAGCCCGTGCCAAGCACTAGGGCGAGAACCATTACAAAAGAAACAAAATACCTAGACTAGGCTAGTCTATGCTCTCATCCTGCTCGCCGTCCCCTGTTAAGGAAAACAAAACTAAAGGGGTGAGCTAAAAGCTCAGTGAGGTTCCGAACAGATAATCAACAATCAATTCAATACATTAAACATGGAGTATTAATAATTCAAGGAACATTTACAATGGAAAGCGATAGTAACATTCATTAAAAGGATACGGGCTCACATGGAGCTATTCGTTTGTTCGGTCGTTCCCCTGACATTTCCCCTTATTCCTCCAATCGTTTGAAAATACATTTTTTGTAAGTAGAATCCTTCATTCATCCTTTTGTTCGTTCATCCCCTTTTCCGGACGTTGACCGGACTCCACCCATCCGACCATTGGCCGGACTCCACCCATCCGGACGTAGCCGGACTACAAGGTAATACTCGAGTATACCAAATTCACCCAGGGTCACCATATCGCCCGACCGAATCCGCTTCTGGCTCGAGTCGATCGGTAACGAAGGGCAGGGCCCAATTCAGCCAAAAGGCTTACATCATGCGCAACTAATGTTTCCATCATTAAATCATTGAAAATTTCACGTTTCATTAAGGTCGAGCGCGATAAAGTACACGCTCGCCTAGAAAACTCGTTTTAGAAATCCTTGAAAGCACTTAACACATTATCAAACAACAACAACAAGTCATGAAGTCCGGGAGAATATAACAAACAAGGAACACTCACCTAGATATGCAAAATAACGTGCAAAATATCCTTCCGGATATTACCCTTAGTCACCAATGAAACCTAAGGTTGAACAAGAGAACATATTACAGTTTATCGAGCAAAACATTTAAGGGAAACAAAGAAACCCGACTAATTAGGAGTAAAACGTGTAAAGATGACTTTCAAGTAAGAGGAGGGTTGTTTGAACCCCAGGATGAAAAATCATGTTTTAAAATGGAAAACCGGTCATGGTATTGGCCAAACAAAAGTATACAAGTTCAAATAGAAACCTAGCCCTTGAGCGAAAATTTGGGCAGCACGCCCTTTGTGTTTACCTAATTTTCCAGCCATTTTGGCTTCATTATTTTTCTTCAACCACAACCCAACATCACTCATAAGCAATTCAAGTCAAGAGCCGTTCCATAGGCTCACAATATCATAAGAATAAGAATTACAACAATCACAAGTGCAGAAATTCAACTTAGCACAAGACAGATTTGACGTACGAATGCGGAAATAACATATCCGAAGTTACGCTTATCGGATTGAGACAAAACCTATGCCGTTTCGAAGCTAAGACACAGAGTTACAACATTCATGAAGGTCACTTAGTCCAGTTCCTAATGTAACTTAGTCAAATTCTCAAATTACTAAACCAGAAACCAATTCGTCGGCTGTTTAAACGCAGAACACTGTAATGGACATATCTCAGAGTACACAAGTCCGAATCAGGTGTTCTTAGAGGCATTTGAAAGCTAATTCAGAATACTACAACTTTCATGTTTTGGAAAAAAGCTAAATCAGAATGGATCCTAGTCGAAAAACGTGATAAACCGGACTTAACTGATCACACGGACTGCTTGGGAAATACTTAAAACAGTAAGGGTATTTTGGACTTTGCACGTCCTACATTGCTCCGATTGATCTGAAATTTTGTAGGCCTATAAAATACCATTCTCTACAACTTTCATTCTTTGACCTAAGGCCAATTCGGCCTCTAACATAGGGTTACCAATTCGGACAGAATGATGGGGAAAATTTCCAGATTCTGGAATTTTTTTGTAATCAATGGAACTTTCTCAATTTTCTTGTTCTAATCACTACCAAAACACCTTATACAACCTTAATTGCAACATACAAGCATCATACAACAAATTGGGCAGAAATTCCTCAAGCCCTAGTTCATCATATAAAAGGGGAAAACCTCCAAATTCATCACACCCACTTGCCTAATCATGAAATCAAGCCAAAACTTAAGCTAAAACACATCTTAAAGCAAGATTCAAAGCAACAAACATCATGATCAAATGTTGGTACCTCAAAAGCAAGGCTTGGTAGAGTGATCCTTCACCCCCTTTGATATTTCTTGGTTCCTCAAGCTTCCCAACTCACACCCTCCACTTTAATCGGTTTAGAATTGGATTTTCTCACTTGGTTAGCTAAGATCAAGAAGAAAATGGTTGTTCTTGTTCTCTCTTTTCTCTCTCCCTTGTGGTCGACCAAGCTGCTGAAAATGAAGAGAAAGGGTGCAAAATTTGGTTAAGTAAGAAGACAAAGTGTCTTGGTCAAGAAGCCTTAAGGTGGCGACAAGTGTCGCCACCACTACCTTCCATTTTTCTCTTTCTTTCCCTTACATTTCTAGCCTCATAATTTCGGTCAAACCAGCTGCAAATTAGGAAGATATTTTGTGCAAAAGTCAATAAGCTTGTATAGTAAGAAAAATGGTGGTCAAGTGGTGCGTTTAATCGGTAATGCGCGGGACCCGCCGGTTCGCGCCGTTTTTCTTAAAAACTCACGTACTAGGGTTTTTACTTCCCATTCACTAACCTTATATCATTGCTACCAATCACATATTATTTCTCACTTAAAAGTCACTTTTAATCCTCAAATTTAATCCTTACTCTGTACCGAAAATTCATCCGGCGAAAAATCGCAAAAACCCTAATTTTGCTCCAAACTTGAAACCGAAGCGTAAAACCCTATTTTCTAGGTTTATCTACACTTAATGTGAAATATTTGGGTAGTGGCCTTTGGTAAATACTAATTTTCAAATAAAAGGGTATTTTTGAGGAAAAATACAAGGAATTTGCGAGTCCTCACATTCTCTCCCCCTTAAAAAATTTCGCCCTCGAAATTTTACCTTCAGTTGCCTCAGACGAGTCCGGAACTTGTCGGTTGTCTAAAGCAAATACACAAATACATATCAAGTTGGACAGATAACCATGTGCTTACAGGTATACTAACGTCATGTAGTAACAATATACAGGTAAATCAAAAGGAAAAGGTGAAGTCGTCCCAGTATCAGCCCGTTCGGTCTCTCACGTCACTTACTATCCAAACTAGATGTCCCTGACCTCTTGTGCTCATTCTAGTCAGACAAAGCCTGTTCATGTTCCCAAAATACAAGTCGCAAGTATTTAGCAGCACCTCAACTATAGAGTACTCAGGCACGAGAATCCGAAATAAGATAATTCACATCTCGAGCTGCAGTCCCAAGAGTAAACGATCTACAATCGGAATTCCTACCTGACATACCTATCTATGGTCCTCAGATACCATTAGAAAGATTTAAGGCCTATAACATTCGCAATTCATAGCTTCACTTAGTCCCTCATACTTATTCACCACTTAGTCCAGGGTCACTCCACGTAGAAACCACGCGAAGCAACTATAAATTTTATCCCTCAATCGCTTAACTTTCAAGTCAAATCGAATCAAAACAAATCCCACAGTCCGGCATCCTAAACTTCAAGCCTAGGATACACTACAGGAATCTGAAGCCTAAGCTCTGATACCACCTGTAACGGCCCCACCTCCCCCTAAGGCGAACCAAAGGGTTTGGCGAGTCGCCTGCCCGGCTCTCGCCGGGACTCAGTCGTTCCTTAATCAAATCCAGAATAAATCACAAGAATAAATAGGGCAGCAATCCAAACTTAAAGCGGAACTTATATATATTGCTATCTCAAAAGGAAGTACAGCCATCAAATGTACAAAGGTTCTCACTTCACCATACAACCAGCCCGTGCCAAGCACTAGGGCGAGAACCATTACAAAAGAAACAAAATACCTAGACTAGGCTAGTCTATGCTCTCATCCTGCTCGTCGTCCCCTGTTAAGGAAAACAAAACTAAAGGGGTGAGCTAAAAGCTCAGTGAGGTTCCGAACAGATAATCAACAATCAATTCAATACATTAAACATGGAGTATTAATAATTCAAGGAACATTTACAATGGAAAGCGATAGTAACATTCATTAAAAGGATACGGGCTCACATGGAGCTATTCGTTTGTTCGGTCGTTCCCCTGACATTTCCCCTTATTCCTCCAATCGTTTGAAAATACATTTTTTGTAAGTAGAATCCTTCATTCATCCTTTTGTTCGTTCATCCCCTTTTCCGGACGTTGACCGGACTCCACCCATCCGACCATTGGCCGGACTCCACCCATCCGGACGTAGCCGGACTACAAGGTAATACTCGAGTATACCAAATTCACCCAGGGTCACCATATCGCCCGACCGAATCCGCTTCTGGCTCGAGTCGATCGGTAACGAAGGGCAGGGCCCAATTCAGCCAAAAGGCTTACATCATGCGCAACTAATGTTTCCATCATTAAATCATTGAAAATTTCACGTTTCATTAAGGTCGAGCGCGATAAAGTACACGCTCGCCTAGAAAACTCGTTTTAGAAATCCTTGAAAGCACTTAACACATTATCAAACAACAACAACAAGTCATGAAGTCCGGGAGAATATAACAAACAAGGAACACTCACCTAGATATGCAAAATAACGTGCAAAATATCCTTCCGGATATTACCCTTAGTCACCAATGAAACCTAAGGTTGAACAAGAGAACATATTACAGTTTATCGAGCAAAACATTTAAGGGAAACAAAGAAACCCGACTAATTAGGAGTAAAACGTGTAAAGATGACTTTCAAGTAAGAGGAGGGTTGTTTGAACCCCAGGATGAAAAATCATGTTTTAAAATGGAAAACCGGTCATGGTATTGGCCAAACAAAAGTATACAAGTTCAAATAGAAACCTAGCCCTCGAGCGAAAATTTGGGCAGCACGCCCTTTGTGTTTACCTAATTTTCCAGCCATTTTGGCTTCATTATTTTTCTTCAACCACAACCCAACATCACTCATAAGCAATTCAAGTCAAGAGCCGTTCCATAGGCTCACAATATCATAAGAATAAGAATTACAACAATCACAAGTGCAGAAATTCAACTTAGCACAAGACAGATTTGACGTACGAATGCGGAAATAACATATCCGAAGTTACGCTTATCGGATTGAGACAAAACCTATGCCGTTTCGAAGCTAAGACACAGAGTTACAACATTCATGAAGGTCACTTAGTCCAGTTCCTAATGTAACTTAGTCAAATTCTCAAATTACTAAACCAGAAACCAATTCGTCGGCTGTTTAAACGCAGAACACTGTAATGGACATATCTCAGAGTACACAAGTCCGAATCAGGTGTTCTTAGAGGCATTTGAAAGCTAATTCAGAATACTACAACTTTCATGTTTTGGAAAAAAGCTAAATCAGAATGGATCCTAGTCGAAAAACGTGATAAACTGGACTTAACTGATCACACGGACTGCTTGGGAAATACTTAAAACAGTAAGGGTATTTTGGACTTTGCACGTCCTACATTGCTCCGATTGAGCTGAAATTTTGTAGTCACCTATAAAATACCATTCTCTACAACTTTCATTCTTTGACCTAAGGCCAATTCGGCCTCTAACATAGGGTTACCAATTCGGACAGAATGATGGGGAAAATTTCCAGATTCTGGAATTTTTTTGTAATCAATGGAACTTTCTCAATTTTCTTGTTCTAATCACTACCAAAACACCTTATACAACCTTAATTGCAACATACAAGCATCATACAACAAATTGGGCAGAAATTCCTCAAGCCCTAGTTCATCATATAAAAGGGGAAAACCTCCAAATTCATCACACCCACTTGCCTAATCATGAAATCAAGCCAAAACTTAAGCTAAAACACATCTTAAAGCAAGATTCAAAGCAACAAACATCATGATCAAATGTTGGTACCTCAAAAGCAAGGCTTGGTAGAGTGATCCTTCACCCCCTTTGATATTTCTTGGTTCCTCAAGCTTCCCAACTCACACCCTCCACTTTAATCGGTTTAGAATTGGATTTTCTCACTTGGTTAGCTAAGATCAAGAAGAAAATGGTTGTTCTTGTTCTCTCTTTTCTCTCTCCCTTGTGGTCGACCAAGCTGCTGAAAATGAAGAGAAAGGGTGCAAAATTTGGTTAAGTAAGAAGACAAAGTGTCTTGGTCAAGAAGCCTTAAGGTGGCGACAAGTGTCGCCACCACTACCTTCCATTTTTCTCTTTCTTTCCCTTACATTTCTAGCCTCATAATTTCGGTCAAACCAGCTGCAAATTAGGAAGATATTTTGTGCAAAAGTCAATAAGCTTGTATAGTAAGAAAAATGGTGGTCAAGTGGTGCGTTTAATCGGTAATGCGCGGGACCCGCCGGTTCGCGCCGTTTTTCTTAAAAACTCACGTACTAGGGTTTTTACTTCCCATTCACTAACCTTATATCATTGCTACCAATCACATATTATTTCTCACTTAAAAGTCACTTTTAATCCTCAAATTTAATCCTTACTCTGTACCGAAAATTCATCCGGCGAAAAATCGCAAAAACCCTAATTTTGCTCCAAACTTGAAACCGAAGCGTAAAACCCTATTTTCTAGGTTTATCTACACTTAATGTGAAATATTTGGGTAGTGGCCTTTGGTAAATACTAATTTTCAAATAAAAGGGTATTTTTGAGGAAAAATACAAGGAATTTGCGAGTCCTCACATTCTCTCCCCCTTAAAAAATTTCGCCCTCGAAATTTTACCTTCAGTTGCCTCAGACGAGTCCGGAACTTGTCGGTTGTCTAAAGCAAATACACAAATACATATCAAGTTGGACAGATAACCATGTGCTTACAGGTATACTAACGTCATGTAGTAACAATATACAGGTAAATCAAAAGGAAAAGGTGAAGTCGTCCCAGTATCAGCCCGTTCGGTCTCTCACGTCACTTACTATCCAAACTAGATGTCCCTGACCTCTTGTGCTCATTCTAGTCAGACAAAGCCTGTTCATGTTCCCAAAATACAAGTCGCAAGTATTTAGCAGCACCTCAACTATAGAGTACTCAGGCACGAGAATCCGAAATAAGATAATTCACATCTCGAGCTGCAGTCCCAAGAGTAAACGATCTACAATCGGAATTCCTACCTGACATACCTATCTATGGTCCTCAGATACCATTAGAAAGATTTAAGGCCTATAACATTCGCAATTCATAGCTTCACTTAGTCCCTCATACTTATTCACCACTTAGTCCAGGGTCACTCCACGTAGAAACCACGCGAAGCAACTATAAATTTTATCCCTCAATCGCTTAACTTTCAAGTCAAATCGAATCAAAACAAATCCCACAGTCCGGCATCCTAAACTTCAAGCCTAGGATACACTACAGGAATCTGAAGCCTAAGCTCTGATACCACCTGTAACGGCCCCACCTCCCCCTAAGGCGAACCAAAGGGTTTGGCGAGTCGCCTGCCCGGCTCTCGCCGGGACTCAGTCGTTCCTTAATCAAATCCAGAATAAATCACAAGAATAAATAGGGCAGCAATCCAAACTTAAAGCGGAACTTATATATATTGCTATCTCAAAAGGAAGTACAGCCATCAAATGTACAAAGGTTCTCACTTCACCATACAACCAGCCCGTGCCAAGCACTAGGGCGAGAACCATTACAAAAGAAACAAAATACCTAGACTAGGCTAGTCTATGCTCTCATCCTGCTCGTCGTCCCCTGTTAAGGAAAACAAAACTAAAGGGGTGAGCTAAAAGCTCAGTGAGGTTCCGAACAGATAATCAACAATCAATTCAATACATTAAACATGGAGTATTAATAATTCAAGGAACATTTACAATGGAAAGCGATAGTAACATTCATTAAAAGGATACGGGCTCACATGGAGCTATTCGTTTGTTCGGTCGTTCCCCTGATATTTCCCCTTATTCCTCCAATCGTTTGAAAATACATTTTTTGTAAGTAGAATCCTTCATTCATCCTTTTGTTCGTTCATCCCCTTTTCCGGACGTTGACCGGACTCCACCCATCCGACCATTGGCCGGACTCCACCCATCCGGACGTAGCCGGACTACAAGGTAATACTCGAGTATACCAAATTCACCCAGGGTCACCATATCGCCCGACCGAATCCGCTTCTGGCTCGAGTCGATCGGTAACGAAGGGCAGGGCCCAATTCAGCCAAAAGGCTTACATCATGCGCAACTAATGTTTCCATCATTAAATCATTGAAAATTTCACGTTTCATTAAGGTCGAGCGCGATAAAGTACACGCTCGCCTAGAAAACTCGTTTTAGAAATCCTTGAAAGCACTTAACACATTATCAAACAACAACAACAAGTCATGAAGTCCGGGAGAATATAACAAACAAGGAACACTCACCTAGATATGCAAAATAACGTGCAAAATATCCTTCCGGATATTACCCTTAGTCACCAATGAAACCTAAGGTTGAACAAGAGAACATATTACAGTTTATCGAGCAAAACATTTAAGGGAAACAAAGAAACCCGACTAATTAGGAGTAAAACGTGTAAAGATGACTTTCAAGTAAGAGGAGGGTTGTTTGAACCCCAGGATGAAAAATCATGTTTTAAAATGGAAAACCGGTCATGGTATTGGCCAAACAAAGTATGCAAGTTCAAATAGAAACCTAGCCCTCGAGCGAAAATTTGGGCAGCACGCCCTTTGTGTTTACCTAATTTTCCAGCCATTTTGGCTTCATTATTTTTCTTCAACCACAACCCAACATCACTCATAAGCAATTCAAGTCAAGAGCCGTTCCATAGGCTCACAATATCATAAGAATAAGAATTACAACAATCACAAGTGCAGAAATTCAACTTAGCACAAGACAGATTTGACGTACGAATGCGGAAATAACATATCCGAAGTTACGCTTATCGGATTGAGACAAAACCTATGCCGTTTCGAAGCTAAGACACAGAGTTACAACATTCATGAAGGTCACTTAGTCCAGTTCCTAATGTAACTTAGTCAAATTGTCAAATTACTAAACGAGAAACCAATTCGTCGGCTGTTTAAACGCAGAACACTGTAATGGACATATCTCAGAGTACACAAGTCCGAATCAGGTGTTCTTAGAGGCATTTGAAAGCTAATTCAGAATACTACAACTTTCATGTTTTGGAAAAAAGCTAAATCAGAATGGATCCTAGTCGAAAAACGTGATAAACTGGACTTAACTGATCACACGGACTGCTTGGGAAATACTTAAAACAGTAAGGGTATTTTGGACTTTGCACGTCCTACATTGCTCCGATTGATCTGAAATTTTGTAGGCCTATAAAATACCATTCTCTACAACTTTCATTCTTTGACCTAAGGCCAATTCGGCCTCTAACATAGGGTTACAAATTCGGACAGAATGATGGGGAAAATTTCCAGATTCTGGAATTTTTTTGTAATCAATGGAACTTTCTCAATTTTCTTGTTCTAATCACTACCAAAACACCTTATACAACCTTAATTGCAACATACAAGCATCATACAACAAATTGGGCAGAAATTCCTCAAGCCCTAGTTCATCATATAAAAGGGGAAAACCTCAAAATTCATCACACCCACGTGCCTAATCATGAAATCAAGCCAAAACTTAAGCTAAAACACATCTTAAAGCAAGATTCAAAGCAACAAACATCATGATCAAACGTTGGTACCTCAAAAGCAAGGCTTGGTAGAGTGATCCTTCACCCCCTTTGATATTTCTTGGTTCCTCAAGCTTCCCAACTCACACCCTCCACTTTAATCGGTTTAGAATTGGATTTTCTCATTTGTGAGTCCTCACATTTCTCTTGTATTTTAAAAATCTCACTTTTGAGCCTTGATTCGCGAGTAATTTAGGCTCGCTTTCGAGAGATTTTCTTGGATGATACAAGTGTACAATCATTCGTGATAATTGGGGTATATAAATGATAGTTCACTATTAATTGCTCAGGCTCACATGAGGACCTTCAAGAGGATTCCACGGTGGACATCTGAACGTCAAGTGACATTTCTTCTTTGTTTATTTGGTGAGTGTCAAGTGCATGAATATTTGGAAATTATGTGAATTGCTAAATATGAAAGTGATGGGTTATAACTGCTGAGTCGAGTGTATACTTTATCGAATGCGTTCTCAATAAAATAAATTATAATTGAATTGCCTAAATTGCATTGCATTATATGCTATGGCTGTATATGTCGTTGGAGTGAATTTTCTCGATTTATAATTGAACTGTATGACTGCCGATTGGAGTGTGCTCATTGGCCTATAACGGTATTTGTCGCTTGAACTGAATGTCATGAACCCTTACAATTATAATCGTATAATCGGGTCTCTGCGCGATAGTATGTACCACACCGATTCGGGGGGGAGGTACCTCTCATGTCGGCTCAAAACCCTAAATAAATGATCGGTTCTCTGAGCGACAGTATGTACCACACCGATTCGGGTGGGAGGTACCTCTCATGTCGTCTCAGAACCACAAACCTTTCTAAGTCGATTGGAGCGATGTCTCATCGACTACTGGGCGATAGTATGTACCACACCGATTTGGGTGGGAGGTACCTCTCATTCGATTCAGAACTATAAGCAAAGCCTAAGTCGATTGGAGCGATGTCTCATTGACCACTGAGCGATAGTATGTACCACACCAATTCGGATGGGAGGTACCTCTCATTCGACTCATAACCGTAAACGTATAATCGACTACTGAGCGATAGTATGTACCACACCGATTCGGGTGGGAGGTACCTCTCATATCGACTCAAAATCATAATTGGAAAAGTGAAATTCTACGGACTTGATTACCTAATCGGGTGACGGAATGTCATCACAAGGAGGTATTGGATTGAACTTTGGCAAAGCAAATAGGAATTAGCTCGTGAGAGCTCCTATATCCTACTCAAGGGTATTTTATTATAAATTGTGAATCACCTAAATGTTATAGCTTTCATTCTTGCGTAAGTGCTACTGCTATTTGTATTATGTCTGTTGCATGTTTTCTTGGCCTCACGAGCATCCGCTTACCCCGTTAGACTTGCTTTCTTTAATAGGAGCTGAAATGGAAGGAATTATGGAGAGGTCGACTTGATGGCCTTTTATTAGAATTTTGAATGTATTTGTTTAGACAACTTTTGGAAGCTGTATATTTTGGGATTGTAAGATACTTTGTTAACTTATGATGTAAGATTTGATCGATTATTAAGGAATTGACCTTTATATTTTCGACTTTTAGAACTAATTGGTTATTCTTAAGTTTGAATTGAATTTGTACCGAGTCCTGGCGAGAGCTGGGTAGGCATCCCGCAGATACCCTTGGGTTCACCCTTGGGAGAAGTGGGGGCGTCACAGTTGGTATCAGAGTTTAGGTTTTAGATCTTTGTAGTGTATCCTAGGCCTAAAAGTTTAGGATACTTGACCATGGGATTTGATTGTGCATTAAGTGCAACGTGATTTGGTGCTTGAGGTTGTAACACCGTTTTGCTCACAAAACACTATAAGACTTTACTCTTCGAGTTAGGTTGGACGTGGGTCAAGATTAGAAAATCTAAATAGCCATCTGGTGAGTTTAAGGGTTTGAAACCTTGCTTTCCCCACTCTTTTGCTTGTCAAACATTCCGAAAGAAAAGTTGAACTATTTGAACAATTTTGGGCTCCACTTTGAACTTGAAAATGAGACATCCTTGTATTCCGTTTGGTTTGACTTATTATCCTAGATTGTACATGAACTTTCACCTTGAATCAAGCGAGGAGGCTGAGAATTTAGGAAGTAGCTCAAGCTTTTGGATGCAATTTGGAGTTTATAATCATATTGAATGATGTGATTTGGTATCATGGATTATTCTAGTTTTGTCCCAAACTAGGTTTATGGTTTTTTTTTTCTTTTGATCTTGTCTGGTATAGTAGGGGTGGTGCTCGCCGTGAGGCCTTTTGCATTTTGCCTGTAAGTACTATATTTGCAGCACTTAGTTGCCTATGACCTGTATTTGATACTATTAACTTATTGCATGCACATTGACATGTGACATGATTTCTAACTTATGCAAATAACTATGTTTTGATTTAAAGTGTCCTTGCCATGTGTACCTATTTTTTTATTCACATGCTTATACTTTCTACTTCTATTATGCGTTTAGAAGCTTGCTAAATGAATCGGCGAGGACGTGGACGGGGGCGTGGGCGTGGGCTCCGGCAACCCCGCACTCCCGAGAGAGGCGAAGGGTCCGCGATTGGACCAAACCAAAATCCTAGAAATGAAGAGGGTGACCAAGTAGCTATGGCCATTAACCGCATGACAGATATTCTTGAGCGCTTAACTGAGTGCCAGGGACCTGAACCAGTCAACTAACCTAGGAACCAAGAGAGGGGCGAGGATAGAGCCCTAGAGCGATTCTTGAAGTTCGCTCCACCTAAGTTTCATAGAGGGTCTGATCCCGAGGTAGCAGAAAATTG
Source organism: Coffea arabica (assembly GCF_036785885.1). Taxonomy (NCBI): domain Eukaryota; kingdom Viridiplantae; phylum Streptophyta; class Magnoliopsida; order Gentianales; family Rubiaceae; genus Coffea; species Coffea arabica. The sequence continues at coordinate 12,136,558 of NC_092325.1, forward strand.
GTTTGAAAGGATGGTTGATATTTTTGCTGCTTTACATTATACCAAGGAAAGACAAGTGAATTTTGCCGTTTTTCAATTTGACGCTTGTGGTGGAATGTTGTTAGTGCAAAGTGGGAAAGAGAACAAATCCCTTGGACTTGGGTAAACTTTGAGAGAGAGTTTAATGTCAAGTTCCTCCCGCCAATTATACAAGAAAAGAGGGAGGATGACTTTATTAAGTTGAAACAAGGATTATTAAGTGTGGCCGAGTATGAGGAGCGGTTCACCAAACTTTTCAAATTTGTCTCTGAGCTTGTACTCACCACCGAACGGAAAAGGATAAGGAGGTTTATTCAGGGATTAAATATAGAAATTCAAGAATCCCTAGCAGCTGCCCAAATTACCACTTTTACGGATGCCTGGATAAGGCACAGAGGGTAGAAAATGTTAAGTCTCAATCTAAAACTTTTCATGCTAGAAAGAGGGGTAATCCAAGTGATATCCCTAAATCGTCCGAGAAGTCTACCCAACCCCTTAAAATGGGAAAAAGGGTTGGTGGAGTGAAGATGCCTGAAAAACCTGGAGAAACCCCATCAAGCGAAGCCCCGCCAAAAGGAAATCAGAGTAGGCGAGGTCAACAATGGGAAAAATCCCAAACTAGTCAAGTCATGACTCCTCATATAACTTGTGGATACTGTGGCAAGATTAACCACACCGAGGCCGAATGCTAGAGAAAGCAAGGAAAATGTCTGAGGTGCGGTAGTACCGAGCATAAGTTTTCGAATTGCCCTAAAGCTTCTAAGGTAGAAGGAAATTCTCAACAACCTGCTAAATCCACTGCAAATTAGTTGAGTGCCAGAAGGAGTGATTAATGCTGATGATTGTGAGAGAAATCCAAGTAATGGAAACTTTACAAGTAGGGGTGAATCTGACTCCACTCGACAAATAGGGATTGAGGTTCTACCATAGCATAGACTGGCACTTTTAGAGATTGTAATCTTTTATATAGGGGATGACATCCTTTTGATGTATATTGCGACTTATCACATTTTGATCTTGTTGTTTCCCCTTTTCTTTTGAAATGGTTTGAGGAACTTATTATAACTTAGTGTAACCATTATGGTCTTTTGGCATATGAAAATTTGTCTTGCTTCTAATTAATTTTACGGTTTATATGTATATGTAATCTATTGCTCCATGCCTCTTGACCTGTAATAAAATCATGAATGACACATGAGAATAGTTAAGTTCTATAAAAGTGAGTTTTGAAAGGGAGAATTAAAAGTGATGAAAATTGGTCACAGGAGGAGAAAGTATTTGGGATTTTTCATAAATCAGAGTATGAATTTCAAGGACGAAATTCTTTTTAAGGAGGGAAGGATGTGAGGACCCGATTTTTTTTTCTTATTTTAATCTTATTTTAATGGCTTAATTAATTATTTAGCCACCGATTTTCTCTAAGTAATTTATTTCAACCTTTTTAGACCTAATTGCATGGATCTATGACTTGCTTATATTTTTAAAGTGACTTGTTTCAAAAATTAATTTTTGGAAGCTCGTTTAATGAAAATAGTGAAAAAGTGTTTGGAAATTTTACCCGATTGAGAGTACTATAAGTTTGGAAAATTGGACACTTGTATCTTGGTTCTAAAATAGGTAATTTTATGTTTAAGTACTCAGGTGATGGTTAGTAGTACTATCGTTATAAGAATTTCTTGGAAGTTTCGCTTTATCGCGCTTAAATTGAAAATTCGCATTTTTGTGCGTGCGATTAATTGGGAGACTATAGACCTTCATTTTATATCTTTAAGAGTAGATAATAATAGTATGAATATAAGTATATTGGAGGTTTAGTGTACTAGTGAAATGAACGCGAGAGGAATCGAGCACAAAACGCGCGCGTACGCGCACTATTGAAGAGTTGACTTTTGCACCAATTCTAGCCACACAAACGAAGCTTCCTTAGGAAGCCAAATTAGATAAAAAAAAACACTCTCTCTCTTCCTCACAAAGTGGCCGGCCATCAGTTGCAAAAATAACCCAAGGAGTTCTTCATTTTTCATCTCTAAATCTTGCACAAATCATCTCCAATTCCTTCCAAATTTCACACACACTTAGCTTAATACTTGGAGATCATCTTAAGCTACAAAAAGGGGGAGCTTTTCATGGTTTTCTTGAGCTAAGAGAGGGTCAAAATTCTGCCCTTGTTCACCAACACAAGTAACTGACGATCAACCCTCAAATTCTTGGCCTATGGAAGTTGATTTACACTTATGAGCTTAGATATTCATGTGGGTGGCTTGTTATTGTTGGAAAATTTTGAATGTGGGCTCTATGAACTCCCACTCTTGGATTGATGACTGATGTGTTGCTTGATGATGGATTTAATGTTGGTTTAGTGCTCAAATAGGTAGATTAATGGTGCATAGCTAGTATAAACTACAAGGAGTGCATGGAGGTAAAGTTTCCAATTCTGCCCCTGTTATGATCGTGCCTCTTTTTGTGGAATTTTGAGGTTTTAATGGCTTGTATATGATGTTTATATGTTGTATAGATGGTGTATAAAGTTTCATCAAAAAATATTGAGGTTTGGTTGGTCAAATGGATTAATCTCGCAAAGCTAGCAAACCTGGAAAAATTTCCCCGTAATGCTCAGACAGCTTTCTTCTTTCGTCCATAACTCTGTGCTCCGACATCGAAATCAAGTGCCGTCAGTGGCATTTGAAACTAGACATTCCCTGATTTCCAACGGTATAAAATCCAACCCCTAATTAAACCCGAGTATCCCGTACCAACCATTTAAAGATGACTCTCTTGTTTCTCTATTTTCGTGGAACGAAGTTCAGAAGCTGCAAATTGAGGCTCGAATTTGAGCTAGTTGTGTGCTGAATTTCAGAATAATTTCTTCTGTGAAATTATAGTTTTATGAATATATTTTCCAACGCCACCAACCAAGCTCAATTCTGAGTTAAATTGAGTGATTTGTGATTAGAATACGAAACCTGCCGTATTCTTGAAAACCCTAAACTTTGGGCAGAATTGATGCTAAACTTGGTGTGGACTTGCCAATTGAATTTCTTGGAGTTAAAACACTTACCAAATGTACCATGAATGTTCCTTAGGCTTTTCCTGCACAAATGAACCATGTTTGAAGGATTTTCCTTTGCCAAATGTTTGGAATGGAAAACAAAAAAGCTCAAGGCAGTTTTGCCTTAGGATTTTTCGAAACTTTGGTTGTTTGGTTAACCAACTTTCCGTGCTTATTTATCTATGAAATTTGGCAGTGGAATAGCCCTCATATGGTAGTATGATAGTGCCAAGTTTGATGTCATTCCAAGTCCTTCTCGATGCCCAACAGATGTCCCAAAGTTTGCTTTTCAAATCTGAAAAACTTTTTCCTTTTCTCTTGACTGAATGGTCAAATCTAATTTGGGGAGTTATATTTTGAAAGTTGTGATGTTCATTACTTTTAAATTACATAGTGGATGTTTATAGACTCTTGGTTTCAAATATGGAGTGATTTAGAACTGATTTCATTGCACAAAACTTTTGCAAGCAAAAGAAAAGTGGGAAGACAGATTAGCCTTGAAGTATTTCTTGAACTTTGGTTGTTTTAATGACTGCCTTCCCGTGGGAATTTTTGCATGACAATTGGTAGGAAGGTTGTTCACAGATGGAGGATTTAGTGTACCAATTTTGGTGTATTTCTAATGCCAAATCAATGGCCAAATGATATTTCCAAGATAGTCTTTAAATCTGGAAAATGACTGGACAGTTTGCGAAATGTGACCAATTTTGGACTGATGTCTCTCGATACTCAAAACTCCGATTCCTGTTCTACCTATTGTGTTTTAAACTTTGATTGTAACTCTAATTGAGTTCCAAATTGGAGAGGCTAGTTTGCGTTGTGTGAATTTTCCTGAATTTCCAAACTTTGTCGAAAATCAACACAAAAATGTCTTAGTGGTCCAAAACAGCCACTTTGAGCCACATTTCGAATGTCATCCATTTAGAATCATGGAAAAGTGTCTTCTAGGAACTTTTAGTACATTGGAAGGAGTTTCCAACGGTACCATGTTTTCCAATTTTGGACTTGTAATGAGTGAGATACGATTTTTCAAAGATCTTGTATCAAAACTGAAATTTTCGAAACTTAAGGAAATGGAGTTTTTCGAATTCTCCTTTTTCCCTCGATATCCCTTGAATGTTTTACACTTGATTTCAAAGATGAAAACCAGATTTCTCTTGTATTTTAAAAATCTCACTTTTGAGCCTTGATTCGCGAGTAATTTAGGCTCGCTTTCGAGAGATTTTCTTGGATGATACAAGTGTACAATCATTCGTGATAATTGGGGTATATAAATGATAGTTCACTATTAATTGCTCAGGCTCACATGAGGACCTTCAAGAGGATTCCACGGTGGACATCTGAACGTCAAGTGACATTTCTTCTTTGTTTATTTGGTGAGTGTCAAGTGCATGAATATTTGGAAATTATGTGAATTGCTAAATATGAAAGTGATGGGTTATAACTGCTGAGTCGAGTGTATACTTTATCGAATGCGTTCTCAATAAAATAAATTATAATTGAATTGCCTAAATTGCATTGCATTATATGCTATGGCTGTATATGTCGTTGGAGTGAATTTTCTCGATTTATAATTGAACTGTATGACTGCCGATTGGAGTGTGCTCATTGGCCTATAACGGTATTTGTCGCTTGAACTGAATGTCATGAACCCTTACAATTATAATCGTATAATCGGGTCTCTGCGCGATAGTATGTACCACACCGATTCGGGGGGGAGGTACCTCTCATGTCGGCTCAAAACCCTAAATAAATGATCGGTTCTCTGAGCGACAGTATGTACCACACCGATTCGGGTGGGAGGTACCTCTCATGTCGTCTCAGAACCACAAACCTTTCTAAGTCGATTGGAGCGATGTCTCATCGACTACTGGGCGATAGTATGTACCACACCGATTTGGGTGGGAGGTACCTCTCATTCGATTCAGAACTATAAGCAAAGCCTAAGTCGATTGGAGCGATGTCTCATTGACCACTGAGCGATAGTATGTACCACACCAATTCGGATGGGAGGTACCTCTCATTCGACTCATAACCGTAAACGTATAATCGACTACTGAGCGATAGTATGTACCACACCGATTCGGGTGGGAGGTACCTCTCATATCGACTCAAAATCATAATTGGAAAAGTGAAATTCTACGGACTTGATTACCTAATCGGGTGACGGAATGTCATCACAAGGAGGTATTGGATTGAACTTTGGCAAAGCAAATAGGAATTAGCTCGTGAGAGCTCCTATATCCTACTCAAGGGTATTTTATTATAAATTGTGAATCACCTAAATGTTATAGCTTTCATTCTTGCGTAAGTGCTACTGCTATTTGTATTATGTCTGTTGCATGTTTTCTTGGCCTCACGAGCATCCGCTTACCCCGTTAGACTTGCTTTCTTTAATAGGAGCTGAAATGGAAGGAATTATGGAGAGGTCGACTTGATGGCCTTTTATTAGAATTTTGAATGTATTTGTTTAGACAACTTTTGGAAGCTGTATATTTTGGGATTGTAAGATACTTTGTTAACTTATGATGTAAGATTTGATCGATTATTAAGGAATTGACCTTTATATTTTCGACTTTTAGAACTAATTGGTTATTCTTAAGTTTGAATTGAATTTGTACCGAGTCCTGGCGAGAGCTGGGTAGGCATCCCGCAGATACCCTTGGGTTCACCCTTGGGAGAAGTGGGGGCGTCACAGTTGGTATCAGAGTTTAGGTTTTAGATCTTTGTAGTGTATCCTAGGCCTAAAAGTTTAGGATACTTGACCATGGGATTTGATTGTGCATTAAGTGCAACGTGATTTGGTGCTTGAGGTTGTAACACCGTTTTGCTCACAAAACACTATAAGACTTTACTCTTCGAGTTAGGTTGGACGTGGGTCAAGATTAGAAAATCTAAATAGCCATCTGGTGAGTTTAAGGGTTTGAAACCTTGCTTTCCCCACTCTTTTGCTTGTCAAACATTCCGAAAGAAAAGTTGAACTATTTGAACAATTTTGGGCTCCACTTTGAACTTGAAAATGAGACATCCTTGTATTCCGTTTGGTTTGACTTATTATCCTAGATTGTACATGAACTTTCACCTTGAATCAAGCGAGGAGGCTGAGAATTTAGGAAGTAGCTCAAGCTTTTGGATGCAATTTGGAGTTTATAATCATATTGAATGATGTGATTTGGTATCATGGATTATTCTAGTTTTGTCCCAAACTAGGTTTATGGTTTTTTTTTTCTTTTGATCTTGTCTGGTATAGTAGGGGTGGTGCTCGCCGTGAGGCCTTTTGCATTTTGCCTGTAAGTACTATATTTGCAGCACTTAGTTGCCTATGACCTGTATTTGATACTATTAACTTATTGCATGCACATTGACATGTGACATGATTTCTAACTTATGCAAATAACTATGTTTTGATTTAAAGTGTCCTTGCCATGTGTACCTATTTTTTTATTCACATGCTTATACTTTCTACTTCTATTATGCGTTTAGAAGCTTGCTAAATGAATCGGCGAGGACGTGGACGGGGGCGTGGGCGTGGGCTCCGGCAACCCCGCACTCCCGAGAGAGGCGAAGGGTCCGCGATTGGACCAAACCAAAATCCTAGAAATGAAGAGGGTGACCAAGTAGCTATGGCCATTAACCGCATGACAGATATTCTTGAGCGCTTAACTGAGTGCCAGGGACCTGAACCAGTCAACTAACCTAGGAACCAAGAGAGGGGCGAGGATAGAGCCCTAGAGCGATTCTTGAAGTTCGCTCCACCTAAGTTTCATAGAGGGTCTGATCCCGAGGTAGCAGAAAATTGGTTTGAAAGGATGGTTGATATTTTTGCTGCTTTACATTATACCAAGGAAAGACAAGTGAATTTTGCCGTTTTTCAATTTGACGCTTGTGGTGGAATGTTGTTAGTGCAAAGTGGGAAAGAGAACAAATCCCTTGGACTTGGGTAAACTTTGAGAGAGAGTTTAATGTCAAGTTCCTCCCGCCAATTATACAAGAAAAGAGGGAGGATGACTTTATTAAGTTGAAACAAGGATTATTAAGTGTGGCCGAGTATGAGGAGCGGTTCACCAAACTTTTCAAATTTGTCTCTGAGCTTGTACTCACCACCGAACGGAAAAGGATAAGGAGGTTTATTCAGGGATTAAATATAGAAATTCAAGAATCCCTAGCAGCTGCCCAAATTACCACTTTTACGGATGCCTGGATAAGGCACAGAGGGTAGAAAATGTTAAGTCTCAATCTAAAACTTTTCATGCTAGAAAGAGGGGTAATCCAAGTGATATCCCTAAATCGTCCGAGAAGTCTACCCAACCCCTTAAAATGGGAAAAAGGGTTGGTGGAGTGAAGATGCCTGAAAAACCTGGAGAAACCCCATCAAGCGAAGCCCCGCCAAAAGGAAATCAGAGTAGGCGAGGTCAACAATGGGAAAAATCCCAAACTAGTCAAGTCATGACTCCTCATATAACTTGTGGATACTGTGGCAAGATTAACCACACCGAGGCCGAATGCTAGAGAAAGCAAGGAAAATGTCTGAGGTGCGGTAGTACCGAGCATAAGTTTTCGAATTGCCCTAAAGCTTCTAAGGTAGAAGGAAATTCTCAACAACCTGCTAAATCCACTGCAAATTAGTTGAGTGCCAGAAGGAGTGATTAATGCTGATGATTGTGAGAGAAATCCAAGTAATGGAAACTTTACAAGTAGGGGTGAATCTGACTCCACTCGACAAATAGGGATTGAGGTTCTACCATAGCATAGACTGGCACTTTTAGAGATTGTAATCTTTTATATAGGGGATGACATCCTTTTGATGTATATTGCGACTTATCACATTTTGATCTTGTTGTTTCCCCTTTTCTTTTGAAATGGTTTGAGGAACTTATTATAACTTAGTGTAACCATTATGGTCTTTTGGCATATGAAAATTTGTCTTGCTTCTAATTAATTTTACGGTTTATATGTATATGTAATCTATTGCTCCATGCCTCTTGACCTGTAATAAAATCATGAATGACACATGAGAATAGTTAAGTTCTATAAAAGTGAGTTTTGAAAGGGAGAATTAAAAGTGATGAAAATTGGTCACAGGAGGAGAAAGTATTTGGGATTTTTCATAAATCAGAGTATGAATTTCAAGGACGAAATTCTTTTTAAGGAGGGAAGGATGTGAGGACCCGATTTTTTTTTCTTATTTTAATCTTATTTTAATGGCTTAATTAATTATTTAGCCACCGATTTTCTCTAAGTAATTTATTTCAACCTTTTTAGACCTAATTGCATGGATCTATGACTTGCTTATATTTTTAAAGTGACTTGTTTCAAAAATTAATTTTTGGAAGCTCGTTTAATGAAAATAGTGAAAAAGTGTTTGGAAATTTTACCCGATTGAGAGTACTATAAGTTTGGAAAATTGGACACTTGTATCTTGGTTCTAAAATAGGTAATTTTATGTTTAAGTACTCAGGTGATGGTTAGTAGTACTATCGTTATAAGAATTTCTTGGAAGTTTCGCTTTATCGCGCTTAAATTGAAAATTCGCATTTTTGTGCGTGCGATTAATTGGGAGACTATAGACCTTCATTTTATATCTTTAAGAGTAGATAATAATAGTATGAATATAAGTATATTGGAGGTTTAGTGTACTAGTGAAATGAACGCGAGAGGAATCGAGCACAAAACGCGCGCGTACGCGCACTATTGAAGAGTTGACTTTTGCACCAATTCTAGCCACACAAACGAAGCTTCCTTAGGAAGCCAAATTAGATAAAAAAAAACACTCTCTCTCTTCCTCACAAAGTGGCCGGCCATCAGTTGCAAAAATAACCCAAGGAGTTCTTCATTTTTCATCTCTAAATCTTGCACAAATCATCTCCAATTCCTTCCAAATTTCACACACACTTAGCTTAATACTTGGAGATCATCTTAAGCTACAAAAAGGGGGAGCTTTTCATGGTTTTCTTGAGCTAAGAGAGGGTCAAAATTCTGCCCTTGTTCACCAACACAAGTAACTGACGATCAACCCTCAAATTCTTGGCCTATGGAAGTTGATTTACACTTATGAGCTTAGATATTCATGTGGGTGGCTTGTTATTGTTGGAAAATTTTGAATGTGGGCTCTATGAACTCCCACTCTTGGATTGATGACTGATGTGTTGCTTGATGATGGATTTAATGTTGGTTTAGTGCTCAAATAGGTAGATTAATGGTGCATAGCTAGTATAAACTACAAGGAGTGCATGGAGGTAAAGTTTCCAATTCTGCCCCTGTTATGATCGTGCCTCTTTTTGTGGAATTTTGAGGTTTTAATGGCTTGTATATGATGTTTATATGTTGTATAGATGGTGTATAAAGTTTCATCAAAAAATATTGAGGTTTGGTTGGTCAAATGGATTAATCTCGCAAAGCTAGCAAACCTGGAAAAATTTCCCCGTAATGCTCAGACAGCTTTCTTCTTTCGTCCATAACTCTGTGCTCCGACATCGAAATCAAGTGCCGTCAGTGGCATTTGAAACTAGACATTCCCTGATTTCCAACGGTATAAAATCCAACCCCTAATTAAACCCGAGTATCCCGTACCAACCATTTAAAGATGACTCTCTTGTTTCTCTATTTTCGTGGAACGAAGTTCAGAAGCTGCAAATTGAGGCTCGAATTTGAGCTAGTTGTGTGCTGAATTTCAGAATAATTTCTTCTGTGAAATTATAGTTTTATGAATATATTTTCCAACGCCACCAACCAAGCTCAATTCTGAGTTAAATTGAGTGATTTGTGATTAGAATACGAAACCTGCCGTATTCTTGAAAACCCTAAACTTTGGGCAGAATTGATGCTAAACTTGGTGTGGACTTGCCAATTGAATTTCTTGGAGTTAAAACACTTACCAAATGTACCATGAATGTTCCTTAGGCTTTTCCTGCACAAATGAACCATGTTTGAAGGATTTTCCTTTGCCAAATGTTTGGAATGGAAAACAAAAAAGCTCAAGGCAGTTTTGCCTTAGGATTTTTCGAAACTTTGGTTGTTTGGTTAACCAACTTTCCGTGCTTATTTATCTATGAAATTTGGCAGTGGAATAGCCCTCATATGGTAGTATGATAGTGCCAAGTTTGATGTCATTCCAAGTCCTTCTCGATGCCCAACAGATGTCCCAAAGTTTGCTTTTCAAATCTGAAAAACTTTTTCCTTTTCTCTTGACTGAATGGTCAAATCTAATTTGGGGAGTTATATTTTGAAAGTTGTGATGTTCATTACTTTTAAATTACATAGTGGATGTTTATAGACTCTTGGTTTCAAATATGGAGTGATTTAGAACTGATTTCATTGCACAAAACTTTTGCAAGCAAAAGAAAAGTGGGAAGACAGATTAGCCTTGAAGTATTTCTTGAACTTTGGTTGTTTTAATGACTGCCTTCCCGTGGGAATTTTTGCATGACAATTGGTAGGAAGGTTGTTCACAGATGGAGGATTTAGTGTACCAATTTTGGTGTATTTCTAATGCCAAATCAATGGCCAAATGATATTTCCAAGATAGTCTTTAAATCTGGAAAATGACTGGACAGTTTGCGAAATGTGACCAATTTTGGACTGATGTCTCTCGATACTCAAAACTCCGATTCCTGTTCTACCTATTGTGTTTTAAACTTTGATTGTAACTCTAATTGAGTTCCAAATTGGAGAGGCTAGTTTGCGTTGTGTGAATTTTCCTGAATTTCCAAACTTTGTCGAAAATCAACACAAAAATGTCTTAGTGGTCCAAAACAGCCACTTTGAGCCACATTTCGAATGTCATCCATTTAGAATCATGGAAAAGTGTCTTCTAGGAACTTTTAGTACATTGGAAGGAGTTTCCAACGGTACCATGTTTTCCAATTTTGGACTTGTAATGAGTGAGATACGATTTTTCAAAGATCTTGTATCAAAACTGAAATTTTCGAAACTTAAGGAAATGGAGTTTTTCGAATTCTCCTTTTTCCCTCGATATCCCTTGAATGTTTTACACTTGATTTCAAAGATGAAAACCAGATTTCTCTTGTATTTTAAAAATCTCACTTTTGAGCCTTGATTCGCGAGTAATTTAGGCTCGCTTTCGAGAGATTTTCTTGGATGATACAAGTGTACAATCATTCGTGATAATTGGGGTATATAAATGATAGTTCACTATTAATTGCTCAGGCTCACATGAGGACCTTCAAGAGGATTCCACGGTGGACATCTGAACGTCAAGTGACATTTCTTCTTTGTTTATTTGGTGAGTGTCAAGTGCATGAATATTTGGAAATTATGTGAATTGCTAAATATGAAAGTGATGGGTTATAACTGCTGAGTCGAGTGTATACTTTATCGAATGCGTTCTCAATAAAATAAATTATAATTGAATTGCCTAAATTGCATTGCATTATATGCTATGGCTGTATATGTCGTTGGAGTGAATTTTCTCGATTTATAATTGAACTGTATGACTGCCGATTGGAGTGTGCTCATTGGCCTATAACGGTATTTGTCGCTTGAACTGAATGTCATGAACCCTTACAATTATAATCGTATAATCGGGTCTCTGCGCGATAGTATGTACCACACCGATTCGGGGGGGAGGTACCTCTCATGTCGGCTCAAAACCCTAAATAAATGATCGGTTCTCTGAGCGACAGTATGTACCACACCGATTCGGGTGGGAGGTACCTCTCATGTCGTCTCAGAACCACAAACCTTTCTAAGTCGATTGGAGCGATGTCTCATCGACTACTGGGCGATAGTATGTACCACACCGATTTGGGTGGGAGGTACCTCTCATTCGATTCAGAACTATAAGCAAAGCCTAAGTCGATTGGAGCGATGTCTCATTGACCACTGAGCGATAGTATGTACCACACCAATTCGGATGGGAGGTACCTCTCATTCGACTCATAACCGTAAACGTATAATCGACTACTGAGCGATAGTATGTACCACACCGATTCGGGTGGGAGGTACCTCTCATATCGACTCAAAATCATAATTGGAAAAGTGAAATTCTACGGACTTGATTACCTAATCGGGTGACGGAATGTCATCACAAGGAGGTATTGGATTGAACTTTGGCAAAGCAAATAGGAATTAGCTCGTGAGAGCTCCTATATCCTACTCAAGGGTATTTTATTATAAATTGTGAATCACCTAAATGTTATAGCTTTCATTCTTGCGTAAGTGCTACTGCTATTTGTATTATGTCTGTTGCATGTTTTCTTGGCCTCACGAGCATCCGCTTACCCCGTTAGACTTGCTTTCTTTAATAGGAGCTGAAATGGAAGGAATTATGGAGAGGTCGACTTGATGGCCTTTTATTAGAATTTTGAATGTATTTGTTTAGACAACTTTTGGAAGCTGTATATTTTGGGATTGTAAGATACTTTGTTAACTTATGATGTAAGATTTGATCGATTATTAAGGAATTGACCTTTATATTTTCGACTTTTAGAACTAATTGGTTATTCTTAAGTTTGAATTGAATTTGTACCGAGTCCTGGCGAGAGCTGGGTAGGCATCCCGCAGATACCCTTGGGTTCACCCTTGGGAGAAGTGGGGGCGTCACAGTTGGTATCAGAGTTTAGGTTTTAGATCTTTGTAGTGTATCCTAGGCCTAAAAGTTTAGGATACTTGACCATGGGATTTGATTGTGCATTAAGTGCAACGTGATTTGGTGCTTGAGGTTGTAACACCGTTTTGCTCACAAAACACTATAAGACTTTACTCTTCGAGTTAGGTTGGACGTGGGTCAAGATTAGAAAATCTAAATAGCCATCTGGTGAGTTTAAGGGTTTGAAACCTTGCTTTCCCCACTCTTTTGCTTGTCAAACATTCCGAAAGAAAAGTTGAACTATTTGAACAATTTTGGGCTCCACTTTGAACTTGAAAATGAGACATCCTTGTATTCCGTTTGGTTTGACTTATTATCCTAGATTGTACATGAACTTTCACCTTGAATCAAGCGAGGAGGCTGAGAATTTAGGAAGTAGCTCAAGCTTTTGGATGCAATTTGGAGTTTATAATCATATTGAATGATGTGATTTGGTATCATGGATTATTCTAGTTTTGTCCCAAACTAGGTTTATGGTTTTTTTTTTCTTTTGATCTTGTCTGGTATAGTAGGGGTGGTGCTCGCCGTGAGGCCTTTTGCATTTTGCCTGTAAGTACTATATTTGCAGCACTTAGTTGCCTATGACCTGTATTTGATACTATTAACTTATTGCATGCACATTGACATGTGACATGATTTCTAACTTATGCAAATAACTATGTTTTGATTTAAAGTGTCCTTGCCATGTGTACCTATTTTTTTATTCACATGCTTATACTTTCTACTTCTATTATGCGTTTAGAAGCTTGCTAAATGAATCGGCGAGGACGTGGACGGGGGCGTGGGCGTGGGCTCCGGCAACCCCGCACTCCCGAGAGAGGCGAAGGGTCCGCGATTGGACCAAACCAAAATCCTAGAAATGAAGAGGGTGACCAAGTAGCTATGGCCATTAACCGCATGACAGATATTCTTGAGCGCTTAACTGAGTGCCAGGGACCTGAACCAGTCAACTAACCTAGGAACCAAGAGAGGGGCGAGGATAGAGCCCTAGAGCGATTCTTGAAGTTCGCTCCACCTAAGTTTCATAGAGGGTCTGATCCCGAGGTAGCAGAAAATTGGTTTGAAAGGATGGTTGATATTTTTGCTGCTTTACATTATACCAAGGAAAGACAAGTGAATTTTGCCGTTTTTCAATTTGACGCTTGTGGTGGAATGTTGTTAGTGCAAAGTGGGAAAGAGAACAAATCCCTTGGACTTGGGTAAACTTTGAGAGAGAGTTTAATGTCAAGTTCCTCCCGCCAATTATACAAGAAAAGAGGGAGGATGACTTTATTAAGTTGAAACAAGGATTATTAAGTGTGGCCGAGTATGAGGAGCGGTTCACCAAACTTTTCAAATTTGTCTCTGAGCTTGTACTCACCACCGAACGGAAAAGGATAAGGAGGTTTATTCAGGGATTAAATATAGAAATTCAAGAATCCCTAGCAGCTGCCCAAATTACCACTTTTACGGATGCCTGGATAAGGCACAGAGGGTAGAAAATGTTAAGTCTCAATCTAAAACTTTTCATGCTAGAAAGAGGGGTAATCCAAGTGATATCCCTAAATCGTCCGAGAAGTCTACCCAACCCCTTAAAATGGGAAAAAGGGTTGGTGGAGTGAAGATGCCTGAAAAACCTGGAGAAACCCCATCAAGCGAAGCCCCGCCAAAAGGAAATCAGAGTAGGCGAGGTCAACAATGGGAAAAATCCCAAACTAGTCAAGTCATGACTCCTCATATAACTTGTGGATACTGTGGCAAGATTAACCACACCGAGGCCGAATGCTAGAGAAAGCAAGGAAAATGTCTGAGGTGCGGTAGTACCGAGCATAAGTTTTCGAATTGCCCTAAAGCTTCTAAGGTAGAAGGAAATTCTCAACAACCTGCTAAATCCACTGCAAATTAGTTGAGTGCCAGAAGGAGTGATTAATGCTGATGATTGTGAGAGAAATCCAAGTAATGGAAACTTTACAAGTAGGGGTGAATCTGACTCCACTCGACAAATAGGGATTGAGGTTCTACCATAGCATAGACTGGCACTTTTAGAGATTGTAATCTTTTATATAGGGGATGACATCCTTTTGATGTATATTGCGACTTATCACATTTTGATCTTGTTGTTTCCCCTTTTCTTTTGAAATGGTTTGAGGAACTTATTATAACTTAGTGTAACCATTATGGTCTTTTGGCATATGAAAATTTGTCTTGCTTCTAATTAATTTTACGGTTTATATGTATATGTAATCTATTGCTCCATGCCTCTTGACCTGTAATAAAATCATGAATGACACATGAGAATAGTTAAGTTCTATAAAAGTGAGTTTTGAAAGGGAGAATTAAAAGTGATGAAAATTGGTCACAGGAGGAGAAAGTATTTGGGATTTTTCATAAATCAGAGTATGAATTTCAAGGACGAAATTCTTTTTAAGGAGGGAAGGATGTGAGGACCCGATTTTTTTTTCTTATTTTAATCTTATTTTAATGGCTTAATTAATTATTTAGCCACCGATTTTCTCTAAGTAATTTATTTCAACCTTTTTAGACCTAATTGCATGGATCTATGACTTGCTTATATTTTTAAAGTGACTTGTTTCAAAAATTAATTTTTGGAAGCTCGTTTAATGAAAATAGTGAAAAAGTGTTTGGAAATTTTACCCGATTGAGAGTACTATAAGTTTGGAAAATTGGACACTTGTATCTTGGTTCTAAAATAGGTAATTTTATGTTTAAGTACTCAGGTGATGGTTAGTAGTACTATCGTTATAAGAATTTCTTGGAAGTTTCGCTTTATCGCGCTTAAATTGAAAATTCGCATTTTTGTGCGTGCGATTAATTGGGAGACTATAGACCTTCATTTTATATCTTTAAGAGTAGATAATAATAGTATGAATATAAGTATATTGGAGGTTTAGTGTACTAGTGAAATGAACGCGAGAGGAATCGAGCACAAAACGCGCGCGTACGCGCACTATTGAAGAGTTGACTTTTGCACCAATTCTAGCCACACAAACGAAGCTTCCTTAGGAAGCCAAATTAGATAAAAAAAAACACTCTCTCTCTTCCTCACAAAGTGGCCGGCCATCAGTTGCAAAAATAACCCAAGGAGTTCTTCATTTTTCATCTCTAAATCTTGCACAAATCATCTCCAATTCCTTCCAAATTTCACACACACTTAGCTTAATACTTGGAGATCATCTTAAGCTACAAAAAGGGGGAGCTTTTCATGGTTTTCTTGAGCTAAGAGAGGGTCAAAATTCTGCCCTTGTTCACCAACACAAGTAACTGACGATCAACCCTCAAATTCTTGGCCTATGGAAGTTGATTTACACTTATGAGCTTAGATATTCATGTGGGTGGCTTGTTATTGTTGGAAAATTTTGAATGTGGGCTCTATGAACTCCCACTCTTGGATTGATGACTGATGTGTTGCTTGATGATGGATTTAATGTTGGTTTAGTGCTCAAATAGGTAGATTAATGGTGCATAGCTAGTATAAACTACAAGGAGTGCATGGAGGTAAAGTTTCCAATTCTGCCCCTGTTATGATCGTGCCTCTTTTTGTGGAATTTTGAGGTTTTAATGGCTTGTATATGATGTTTATATGTTGTATAGATGGTGTATAAAGTTTCATCAAAAAATATTGAGGTTTGGATGGTCAAATGGATTAATCTCGCAAAGCTAGCAAACCTGGAAAAATTTCCCCGTAATGCTCAGACAGCTTTCTTCTTTCGTCCATAACTCTGTGCTCCGACATCAAAATCAAGTGCCGTCAGTGGCATTTGAAACTAGACATTCCCTGATTTCCAACGGTATAAAATTCAACCCCTAATTAAACCCGAGTATCCCGTACCAACCATTTAAAGATGACTCTCTTGTTTCTCTATTTTCGTGGAACGAAGTTCAGAAGCTGCAAATTGAGGCTCGAATTTGAGCTAGTTGTGTGCTGAATTTCAGAATGATTTCTTCTGTGAAATTATATTTTTATGAATATATTTTCCAACGCCACCAACCAAGCTCAATTCTGAGTTAAATTGAGTGATTTGTGATTAGAATACGAAACCTGCCGTATTCTTGAAAACCCTAAACTTTGGGCAGAATTGATGCTAAACTTGGTGTGGACTTGCCAATTGAATTTCTTGGAGTTAAAACACTTACCAAATGTACCATGAATGTTCCTTAGGCTTTTCCTGCACAAATGAACCATGTTTGAAGGATTTTCCTTTGCCAAATGTTTGGAATGGAAAACAAAAAAGCTCAAGGCAGTTTTGCCTTAGGATTTTTCGAAACTTTGGTTGTTTGGTTAACCAACTTTCCGGGCTTATTTATCTATGAAATTTGGCAGTGGAATAGCCCTCATATGGTAGTATGATAGTGCCAAGTTTGATGTCATTCCAAGTCCTTCTCGATGCCCAACAGATGTCCCAAAGTTTGCTTTTCAAATCTGAAAAACTTTTTCCTTTTCTCTTGACTGAATGGTCAAATCTAATTTGGGGAGTTATATTTTGAAAGTTGTGATGTTCATTACTTTTAAATTACATAGTGGATGTTTATAGACTCTTGGTTTCAAATATGGAGTGATTTAGAACTGATTTCATTGCACAAAACTTTTGCAAGCAAAAGAAAAGTGGGAAGACAGGTTGGCCTTGAAGTATTTCTTGAACTTTGGTTGTTTTAATGACTGCCTTCCCGTGGGAATTTTTGCATGAAAATTGGTAGGAAGGTTGTTCACAGATGGAGGATTTAGTGTACCAATTTTGGTGTATTTCTAATGCCAAATCAATGGCCAAATGATATTTCCAAGATAGTCTTTAAATCTGGAAAATGACTGGACAGTTTGCGAAATGTGACCAATTTTGGACTGATGTCTCTCGATACTCAAAACTCCGATTCCTGTTCTACCTATTGTGTTTTAAACTTTGATTGTAACTCTAATTGAGTTCCAAATTGGAGAGGCTAGTTTGCGTTGTGTGAATTTTCCTGAATTTCCAAACTTTGTCGAAAATCAACACAAAAATGTCTTAGTGGTCCAAAACAGCCACTTTGAGCCACATTTCGAATGTCATCCATTTAGAATCATGGAAAAGTGTCTTCTAGGAACTTTTAGTACATTGGAAGGAGTTTCCAACGGTACCATGTTTTCCAATTTTGGACTTGTAATGAGTGAGATACGATTTTTCAAAGATCTTGTATCAAAACTGAAATTTTCGAAACTTAAGGAAATGGAGTTTTTCGAATTCTCCTTTTTCCCTCGATATCCCTTGAATGTTTTACACTTGATTTCAAAGATGAAAACCAAATTTCTCTTGTATTTTAAAAATCTCACTTTTGAGCCTTGATGCGCGAGTAATTTAGGCTCGCTTTCGAGAGATTTTCTTGGATGATACAAGTGTACAATCATTCGTGATAATTGGGGTATATAAATGATAGTTCACTATTAATTGCTCAGGCTCACATGAGGACCTTCAAGAGGATTCCACGGTGGACATCTGAACGTCAAGTGACATTTCTTCTTTGTTTATTTGGTGAGTGTCAAGTGCATGAATATTTGAAAATTATGTGAATTGCTAAATATGAAAGTGATGGGTTATAACTGCTGAGTCGAGTGTATACTTTATCGAATGCGTTCTCAATAAAATAAATTATAATTGAATTGCCTAAATTGCATTGCATTATATGCTATGGCTGTATATGTCGTTGGAGTGAATTTCCTCGATTTATAATTGAACTGTATGACTGCCGATTGGAGTGTGCTCATTGGCCTATAACGGTATTTGTCGCTTGGACTGAATGTCATGAACCTTTACAATTATAATCGTATAATCGGGTCTCTGAGCGATAGCATGTATCACACCGATTCGGATGGGAGGTACCTCTCATGTCGGCTCAAAACCCTAAATAAATAATCGGTTCTCTGAGCGATAGTATGTACCACACCGATTCGGGTGGGAGGTACCTCTCATGTCGTCTCAAAACCACAAACCTTTCTAAGTCGATTGGAGCGATGTCTCATCGACTACTGAGCGATAGTATGTACCACACCGATTTGGGTGGGAGGTACCTCTCATTCAACTCAGAACTATAAGCAAAGCCTAAGTCGATTGGAGCGATGTCTCTTCGACCACTGAGCGATAGTATGTATGTGGGAGGTACCTCTCATTCGATTCAGAACCATAAACGTATAATCGACTACTGAGCGATAGTATGTATCACACTGATTCGAGTGGGAGGTACCTCTCATGTCGACTCAAAACCATAATTGGAAAAGTGAAATTCTACGAACTTGATTACCTAATCGGGTGACGGAATGTCACCACAAGGAGGTATTGGATTGAACTTTGGCAAAGCAAATAGGAATTAGCTCCTGAGAGTTCCTATATCCTACTCAAGGGTATTTTATTATAAATTACGAATCACCTGAATGTTATAGCTTTCATTCTTGCGTAAGTGCTACTGCTATTTGTATTATGTCTATTGCATGTTTTCTTGGCCTCACGAGCATCCGCTCACCCCGTTAGACTTGCTTTCTTTAACAGGAGCTGAAATGGAAGGAATTATGGAGAGGTCGACTTGATGGTCTTTTTTTAGAATTTTGAATGTATTTGTTTAGACAGTTTTTGGAAGCTATATATTTTAGGATTGTAAGATAATTTGGTAACTTATGATGTAAGACTTGATCGATTATTAAGGAATTGACCTTTCTTTATATTTTCGACTTTTAGTACTAATTGGTTATTCTTAAGTTTGAATTGAATTTGTACCGAATCCTGGCGAGAGTTGGGCAAGCATCCCGCAGATACCCTTGGGTTCGCTCTTGGCGGAAATGTGGGCGTCACAGTTGGTATCAGAGCTTAGGCTTTAGATCTTTGTAGTGTATCCTAGGCCTAAAAGTTTAGGATGCCGGACCGTGGGATTTGATTGTGCATTAAGTGCAACGTGATTTGGTGCTTGAGGTTGTAGCACTATTTTGCTCACAAAATACTATTAGACTTTACTCTTCGAGTTAGGTTGGAGGTGGGTCAAGATTAGAAAATCTAAATAGCCATCTAGTGAGTTTAAGGGTTAGAAACCTTGCTTTCCCCACTCTTTTGCTTGTCGAACATTCCGAAAGAAAAGTTGAACCGTTTGAACAATTTTGGGCTCCACTTTGAACTTGAAAAATGAGACATCCTTGTATTCTGTTTGGTTTGACTTATTATCCTAGATTGTACAAGAACTTTCACCTTGAATCTAGCGAGGAGGCTGAGAATTTAGGAAGTAGCTCAAGCTTTTGGATGCAATTTGGAATTTATAATCATATTGAATGATGTGGCTTGGTAGCTACGGCCATTAACCGCATGACAGATATTCTTGAGCGCTTAACTAAGCTCCAGGGACCTGAACCAGTCAACCAACCTA
The DNA here is from genome assembly GCF_036785885.1 of Coffea arabica. Taxonomy (NCBI): domain Eukaryota; kingdom Viridiplantae; phylum Streptophyta; class Magnoliopsida; order Gentianales; family Rubiaceae; genus Coffea; species Coffea arabica. The sequence continues at coordinate 12,156,606 of NC_092325.1, forward strand.
GGAACCAAGAGAGGGGCGAGGATAGAGCCTTAGAGCGATTCTTGAAGTTCGCTCCACCTAAGTTTCACGGAGGGTCTGATCCCGAGGTAGCAGTAAATTGGTTTTGTTTGGCCAGAGTGAGTACAAGAGATCAACGGGCACCTTGGGAAGTGGAGTAAGAAACCGGACGGGGGTGATTTTCACTGAGTGTGGGATGACATGTCGCGTTTTCTTTCGTTTTGCCCTTGCATTGTTCCTACATGTCATTTACTTATGGTATGTTAATACCTACATATAGTACTTGCTGCACTTGACTTTTTTAACTTGAAATGTCTCTTGGTGTATATGGTGCATTATATTGTATATATGTCTCCTTGTGTATTTGGTGTGTGATATCTTGTTGTTTTAGTCAATTTACTGTGTTACATACCAAATCACCTTTTGAAAAAAAAAATTTCGAAGACGAAATTTCTTTAAGAGGGAGAGAGTGTGACGGCTGGAAAAATTTCCTTATATTTTTTCTTAAAATCCCCTTTTATTTGGAAATTATTACTTTATAATAGCCTTACTACCCAATCACCCCACAATAAGTATAAATGAATATAGAAGTAAGGGTTTTCGTTGTCCGTTTTCAAGTTAGAGCGAATTAGGATTTTCACGTTTTTCCGTAGTGTGGTTATTCGGTACGGAGTGTGGATCAAATTTGGTGATTAAAAGTGAGTTTTAGATAATATTAAGTGTGTGATTAGAAGTGGTAATAATAAATTAGTGAATTATAAGTTAAAACCCTAGTATACGCGATTTAAGGAAAAACGGCTAAAACCGACGGGTATCGATCACTACCGATTGAACACACCACTTGACTACCACTTCCCTACCACCACATATCCTTGATATTATTGCAAAATATCTCCCTCATCCTCAGCCCTTATAGCCGAAATATTTGACCCAAAATGCAAGGAAAAGAAAACAAAATTTTAGTTGGTTTCAGTGGTGACAAGTGTTGGCCACCTATGGTTCCTTGACTAAGCCAATGTCTTACCTTCTTATCTTTCGTTTGAGTTCATTCTTCACCATTTTTTTTCTGTTTTGGCCGAGAGCAAGGAGAGGCAAAAGAGTGAAGAGAGTTTTCAATTTTCAACCTTGAATCCAACCTTTTGAGTGCAAACAAGAAAAACTAAACCGATTAATCACTAGTTTGGAAGTTTGGGAAGCTTAAGGAACCAAAAATTTCAAGGAAAAGCGGAGGATCACTCTTGCAAGCTCTTGTCTTGAGGTATAATGGCTGATCACCCTTTCTTTCTCCATTACTCATGATTAAATTGGGTATTAAGTTTACAATTGTGCTTGTGATGCCTATTTCAAGTGGTTTTAATGATTGGAGTGATGAATTTTAAGTTAGGGTTTTGATTGATTTACTTATAATTCCTTTTGGTTAGGTGTTATATGGTATATAATCTTGTAAAGGAGAAATTAGTAGTGGTTTTAAGGTAGAAATATTGAAGAGTTGACTTTTGCACTAATTCTAGCCATACAAATGAAGCTTCCTTAGGAAGCCAAATCAGATAAAAAACACTCTCTCTCTTCCTCACAAAGTGGCCGGCCATCAGCTGCAAAATTAACCCAAGGAGTTCTTCATTTTTCATCTCTAAATCTTGCACAAATCATCTCCAATTCCTTCCAAATTTCACACACACTTAACTTAATACTTGGAGATCATCTTAAGCTACAAAAAGGGGGAGCTTTACACGGTTTTCTTGAACTAAGAAAGGGCTGAAATTCTGCCCTTGTTGACCAATACAAATAAGTGACAATCAACCCTCAAATTCTTGGCCTATGGAAGTTGATTTACACTTATGAGCTTAGATACTCATGTAGGTGGCTTGTTATTGTTGGAAAATTTTGAATGTAGGCTCTATGAACACCCACTCTTGGATTGATGGCTGATGTGATGCTTGATGATGGATTTAATGTTGGTTTAGTGCTCAAATTGGTAGATTAATGGTGCATAGCTAATATAAACAACAAAGAGTGCATGGATGTAAAGTTTCCAATTCTGCCCCTATTATGATCGTGCCTCTTTTTGCGGAATTTTGAGGTTTTAATGGCTTGTATATGATGTTTATAAGTTGTATATATTGTAATGCCCCAACTTTTAGGATTATCTTTTGATTAGTCTCAAGGAGGATATTACGGTTTCTTTAGTTTATTTTTATTTTTAAAACATTACTTTGTTCAAAGAAGATACTAATGTTATTTCTTTGGGTTTGATTTAAAACCTTGTTTGTTTTAAAAGACTAGAAACCCTAAAAGTCTAATCAAAACCCTAGTTTCACTTGTGACTGACCGTTTTCTCAAATTTCTCACATTTTAACCGAAACCCTAAATTCGATTTATGGAATTGTAAAACCCTCACGTTGTTCTTAAAAATCTCCTTTTATTTGGAACTTATGGTTTTATAATAGCTCTACTACCCAATCACACCACAATAGGTGTAAACGGAAATAGAAGTAAGGGTTTTCGTTGTCCGTTTTTAAGTTAGAGTGAATTAGGGTTTTCGCGTTTTTCCGTAGTGTGATTATCTGGTACGAAGCGAGGATCAAATTTGGTACTTAAAAGTGACTTTTGGGTGAGAAATAATATGTGATTAGAAGCAATAATAAAAAGTTAGTGAATAGGAAGTAAAAACCCTAGTATGTGTGATTTAAGGAAAAACGGTGCGAACCGACGTGTACCGTGCACTATCGATTGAACACCCCACTTGACTACCATTTCCTTACCAGCACATAACCTTGACATTGGTGGAAAATATCCCCCCTCATAGCTATCCTCTTGGCCGAAATTTGTGGCCAAAAATGCAAGGGAGAGAGAAAAAAATTTGCATGGCTTTGGTGGTGACACCTATGGCTCTTGGTAGTCACTTTAGCAAGGTAATGAGGCTGATTTCCCCATTTCTTACTCTTAATCTTATTTAAATTGGCTTAGCACCTTAAATTTGTGGTGGATGATAATTATTATCATGATTTGGGTGGATAGTGTAACAGCCCCACTTTCCCCTAAGGCGAACCAAAGGGGTTAGCGGACTGCCTGCCCAGCTCTCGCCAGGACTACGGATCAGATTAGAGCTATCCGCTTCAATCCGGAACTTACAAACTCGCGTAAACAAATCAAAATAGTAAAACAACCCAAGATAAAATGAAATGAAATCCGGAGCCGGCCATGAATAGTAACCGACCCATCAGAACCCAACCGAAATAGCTAACAAACATTTACATCTGAACTTTAGCGTTTACAAATCAAAATGACATACAAAAGCTTTCAAAAGATAATACATATACACGGTTTGCCAAATCAAAAGAGAAACGCCCCAAAAGTACACTTAGGGTTTTAATACATGAGCTATACAAAAGATATGTTCAACTAGCTCAAGTCGGCAACCGATTATCAAATCCAGTCCAAAAGTATTTATTTTCCTGTAAGGAAAACAAAAGGGACAGAACGGGGTGAGCTTGCGCTCAATGAGGTACCAAACAGATAGCAGAAAAATCATGGCATTTCACATTTTTCAAATCAGATACACATGCCAGATGTAAAGCAAAGGAACCAATGATTCAAATCAAAAGGATACGGGTGGCTCTCAGGAGCCAAATTTCCAACGCAGTACTTGATCCAAATTGGTTGACTCTCCGTCAACGTATATAGAACCAAAACGTCCGTAGACCCCTCTTTACACCGAATTCCGTCCACCAAACACCCCTTTACCGGGCCCGCTCACCGTAACCGAACAGAAATGGTAATACTCGAGTATACCGGAATCAAGGGTCTCAATACCCAAAAATCCCCGAACAGACTACCGTGGTTCGTTATCTAATCGTCCAGGCCCTTGCCGGCCCGACTCGAATAACTTAGCCACAGGATTGAGCTCATAGGTCATAGAAATCCGAACAGATGCAGACACAGATAACAGATTCAAATTTTACATAGTAAATTGGCATATGAACAGACTAGAGAACGAGTGTGATAAAGTACACCCTCGTCTCGAACAAATAAACAGATTGCAGAGCAGAAATCAAGTTTAACAGCAATGGAGGGGAGTGGTACACTCACCGGCTCAACTTCAAAAGTTTTCACTTCAGATTGGCCTTAATCGCCAAGAAACCCTAAAATAATCAAAATAAACCAATTGAAGGTTTTACTTCCAGAATCGAGTAAACAGAATGCACATGTGAGGCTCGACTACACGTCGTACGCCTTGCCAAATAAATACTAGTGCAAGAATGCAAAAACACGATTCCCATGGAAACGAAAAGGTAGCATGAAGACCTAGGCGCAACCAACCCAAAAGTCTTTCATTCTACCAAAAGGCAAATCCAACTTAAAGGAACCAAACGGCCTAGAAAAATCGGGCAGCACCTCCCCTAAAATTCTTACTTTTCCAGCCATTAAGGCTTCATTATATCCTCAAATCAGTCCCAACATCTCACACAAAAGTCATCTCATTTCCCAAAAACCGTTCGCTAGGCTCAAAGTGGTACAAGTACAAAAGTTAGCTAGGAAACAACCAAAATGAAAGCAAGCCCTAAGAGAGACTCGACGAGGAGTCATAAAACAATGCTGAACACAACCCCAATAGGGTCTCATATGCATAAATAAGCATGATAGCAAACCAGAAATTAGAAATAGCATTAGTCTTGGCCCCGAATAGAAAAACTGTTTTGCCCTTATTTTGCGGTAATGGCGTCAATTTCACTACGATTATCGGATGGGGGTGTAAGACCCACCGTTTCGAAGCCAAGAAACAGAGCTACAACAATGTAGAAGGTCACTCAATCCAGTTCCTAACACAACTAGGTCAAATATGCAAAATACTATACCAGAATTCCCAAAACAGGTTTGCAAATCACACAAAACTGTAATTACTATAACTCAGTCCATACAAGTCCAAATGCCGAAATTCCAAAGGCATATGATAGCTAAGACATCCAGTAACATTTCATCAGAAGACACCAACTTCAAAATCTAAACCAATTCCAGTCAAAATAGCCAAATACAAACTCAGTTTTCGCATTCTGATCAAAGCAGAACAGCTACAGTAATTTCATCATAACTCACTCTACCCTAATCCAAATGCCCTGAAATTTTACAGGCACCTTATACACATCAATACCTACAACGTTCATGTTTTGAGCAAAATCTAATTCGTCCTCTAACCCTATGATCTAAAACCGGACAGAATTGGGATTTTATAAACCCTAACTTTCCATTTTTCCATCCAAATCCATAATTGATTGCATTTTCTTATCCAATACACCTCATAGAGTCATTATCAGCCATTACCATTCATCATACAAGGCCACAACATCCCCTTCATATTAAACCAGAAAAATTCCCAATAAAATAAAAACTTCACCAAAACTCTTCAAATCAAGAAATAAATCATATATTCCTTCACTCATGCCACCATTAAGCATCATATAACCATCATTAGGTGTAGTAGAGGGTTCAAGCATCACTTACCAAGTAACAAGAGGTGTAGAGAGGTTGGCCACCTTAGAGCTTCAAAACAACTTCACTAGTACACTTATTATCACTAAAAGGAAAGGTTTTATGGATTAAAAATGGATGTAAACAAATGTTTTGGGTGATTTGCACCAAGTAGAAGCTTGAAAGTTGAAGAGTTTCTTCTTTCTTCTTGCTTAGAGAGGGCCGGCCATAAGGAGGAGAAAAATGGTGAATTTTGTGAAATTTTTGGATATTTAATTCTTTGGTCAAAAAAGTCAAGAATGTGAATAGTATTTCTTAAGGTCCAACCAATAGGAAAGTGACACTTGTCACCTCCATTAAATGCATTCTTATCTTTCTTTTCTCTCTCACATCAATCACTTCACACACACTACTTATCTCTTAACACCCGATAAATTTTCCACAGTATCCGAAACTTAACCTTATTGGCCGAATTTTTCCGAACTTTTCGCACTAGTGGGTCCCACGTCCAATATATATCCTTAATTTTCTAAAAATTCACCAATGCTAGAAAAATCATCTTAAAACTATAACTGCTCATAAAATCCACTAAGAAAATATTTCTAAACCAAAAAATGCAGAAAACATGCAATTAAGGGGTAATAAACCCTAGGAAAATAATTAGGGTTTTACGGGTTCTCACAGATAGTGAATGTTTTTTTTTAGTTATATGAGTTAGGGTTTGAAGGATTGCTGCCCATACTTGCTGTATGGTTAATATATGTTGTATCTGAGAATATATAAGGGGTTTTGGTAGTGATTGAAGCAAGGAATGAAGAAAGTTTCCTTTGAAACTGAAAATTGTAGCCCTGTTCTGTCCGGTTCCAGTTCGTGATGTTAGAGGTTGAATTAGGCTTGGCACAAAACATGAAAGTTGTAGAGAATGATATTTTACAGGTGTCTACAAAATTTCAGACCAATCGGAGTAATGTAGCCTGTGAAAAGACTAAAATACCCTTGCTGCCCTAGGATGTTTCCAGTGAACCGTTTTAGACAGATTCATCCAATTAACTGTGTCTGTTCACTATGATCCGTGCTGATTTAGCTATTTTCTAATACATGAAAGTTTTAGTACTCTGTCTTACTTTTCAACGCCGCCAAGAACACCTTAAACGGACTTTGGTAGCCTGAGATATGGCCATTTAAAGGTAGTACGGTTAATTAGCCGATTAGTTGGAATTCGGTTCTGTAAATTGGGAATTTGACTAGGTTCCACTGGAAATTTGACTAAGTAATCTCCATGAGAATTGTAGCCCTGTGTCTTAGCTTTGAAACAGCATAAATTGCGTTCCAATCCGATAAGCGTAGCCTCGGATGTGCCCATTCCGCAAAAACCCGTCAAATCTGTCTTTTGTTAAATTTCATTTCAGCACTTGTTGTTAGCCTAATTTTTGTACTTGTATTGTTTTGAGCCTATTGAATGGCTATTGAAATGAGATTGTTGTGTGTGTAACTTTGGGTTTGTTTCAGGAAAATATTGAAGCCATAAATGGCTGGAAAATGGGTAAACACAAGGGGCATGCCGCCAAATTTTCACGAGAAAGATAAACTAGCTTTTGGAGTTCTAGTTCTGTATCTTGCAAATTTAACTTGAATACACTAAAAACTGGGTCGAGTTGTCTTCATGGAAGTTGTAACCTTTTGTTTAAGTTTCGAGACACTACCTAGCACATTTTGATCCGATAACCACAGCTCAAGTTATGGGCAAAATCATTTCCACGCACGCGCAAGTGCATTTCTCAACCGTTTTTGCCATTTTGGACCGTTTAGGTCTACTTTTGTTATTTTGTTACCATTCCAGCCGTTTTGGCCGATTTCGACATTCTTTTGGCCTTAACGTCATTTTTGACCGTTTTTTATTATTTTTGACCATTTTCAAGCGTATTCGATCGTTTAAGTTATAAACTGCTATTGTATGGCTGTTTCACTTATATGTGTATATAATCTGTCAATACAGATTGTGAGGCTTTTGACGGTGACGGTCAAGCTCAGTGAATTGTATCGTTTTCGTGCCAAGCTTTATCAAGTGAGTAATTGGGTTGTTCATTGATGTGGAATTGTTGAAGTACCTTGTATATATTAAATGGGTATTTAGGCGAGGGTGTACTTTATCTCACTCAACCTAAGCCCATCTTTTGTTTTGATTTCCTATGTGAGAATACATGGCTTATGTTGAGTATCACCCTTTTGCTGTGTGCTGATGGGGGTGTTTACATGACTTGAATTAAACCCCAATTTGCTGTGTGCTATTTGGGGTAAGTACTTTGTTGTGTACTTTGTTGAGAGATACCATCTATTGAGAGATCGGATATCTCAGGGCTTGGTTCCAGCCCGGTTCCAAGGGTTAGACGAACTATTCGAGTCAGGTGGGGGTTGGTCGAAGATAGTTCCATGCTAATCTTGGGATTTAGTTCCTTGTTAAAGCTTTGACGAAAGCTAAGTTATTTTGTTTCGCTCGAGCTGCTGTGTGCTGTTTACTGACCAGCGGGGGTTGATAAGGTGAACGGGGAAGTTTAAGTGGAGTCTACGGACCATGAGTACTTTGGTTGACGGAGTGTCAACAGGCGTTCAAGCTCGGGGAATTGAACTGGCTTTGGAGCCACCTGTATCCTACCATTGTGATGTCACCTTTCTGTTATTGATGTGAATTATCATGATTTACTTGTTCATTATGTGAGTTACATTTGTACCCCCTGATTATTCACTAAGCATATAGCTTACCCCTTTCCATTTGTTTTCCTTAGCAGGGGGCCAACGCGGGGATCGCTCGGGCAGGTGTTAGACCTTTGAGCTATAGAATAGTTGAACTTGTACTTGTATAAGTTGACGAGTAAGATGTATATAGTTATTCGTGGTGGTTGTTGTTAACACATTTTCTAGGGTTTACTTTCTGGTACTCGTGGTATGTATGACTTGATGAACTAGCTTATGCAACTTTTGAATCTGTAATAGAGTTAATAGAGCTTTCTTTTGGCGTGGAATTTATTTTCCCATTTTAAGTATTGAGTCTCGGCGAGAGCTGGGCAGGCGACTCGTCGAACCCTGGGGAACGCCCTGGAGGAGGTGGGGCCGTCATAGGTGGTATCAGAGCCTGTTTCGCGTGGTCTCTGCGCGGAGTGAGCCTGAACTAAGTGGTGAATAAGTAAAAAGGACTAAGTGCTCGTTTGAGCCTAAGCTGTGAATTGTGAATGTTATAGGCCTTACATTTTCTTGTGGTATTTGAGGACCATAGATAGGTACGTTAGGTAGGAATTTCGATTGTAGATAGTTCGCTCTTGGGACTGACCAGCTCGATATGTGAATTATCTTATTTCGGATTCTCGTGCCTGAGTACTCCAGAGTTGAGGCGCTGCTAAGTACTTGAGACTTGCATTTTGGGAACACGAACAGACTTTGTCTGGCTAGAGTGAGTACAAGAGATCAACGGACGCCTTGGGAAGTGGAGTAAGAAACCGGACGGGGGTGATTTCCACTGAGTGTGGGACGACAAGTTGCGTTTTCTTTCATTTTGCCCTTGCATTGTCCCTACATGTCATTTACTTGTGGTATGTTAATACCAATATATATAGTACTTACTGCACTTGATTTTGTCTAATTTGAAATGTTCCTTGGTGTATATGGTGCATTATATTGTGTATATTTTTGGTGTGACTTGTATATATATATATGTACACATGTTGATCTTTTGATTATTTCGTGCATTTTATAACTTTTCAACACTTTGATCCCGTACCATATTTTGTCCCAATTATAGAAACTATAAAACCATCAAATGGAGACTCGTAGTAGGGGTAGAGGACGAGGACAAGGAACCGAAGGAGTAACCAATGAAAATGCGAATACACAAGCCGAGACCCAGGTAGCTACAGCCATACAGCGAATGACTGATTTATTAGACAAATGGTCAACCAACAGGGTCAAGGCCAAGTACAGCATCCTGGAAATCATGAAGAAGAGGATCGTGCCTTAAAACGGTTCCAGAAATTTCTACCGCCAAAATTCTTGGGTGGATCTAGCCCTGATATAGCGGAGAGTTGGTTGGAGTGAATGTTAGACATTTTTGTTGCGTTAGGATACTCAGAGGAACGGCAGATAGCTTTCGCCGTTTTTCAATTTGAGGGAGCGGCTCGTGCCTGGTGGAATGTGATTCAAGCCAAATGGGATAGAGAGCAAACCCCATGGACATGGGTGAATTTCACTCGTGAGTTTAATGAGAAGTACTTACCACCACTTGTTCAGGAAAGGCAAGGAGATGAGTTCATACGCCTACGTCAAGGGACTATGAGTGTGGCGGAGTACGAGACACAGTTTACCAAACTCTCTCGTTTTGGTCCTGAATTAGTACTGACAAACCAAAGGAGAATTTGTCGGTTTGTTCAGGGTTTGAATGTGGAGATTCAGGAAGCACTGGCAGCTGCTCAATTGGAGACTTATAGTCAAGCGATTGACAAAGCACAAAGAATTGAAAGTACTAAGAGTCAAGTAAAGGCCTTTTATGATAAAAAAAGAAGACAACCAGATACAAGTAGTTATAGTGATGGACAAATCTCGAGGAGCGAGCCACCATCTAAGATGAGCCGAGGAATAAGTGGTCCACGATCCACTGGGATCCCAAATCAAAGAAATGTTGAGAAAAATCACAGGTAGGGAGAGAGACCCAAAGGGGTACCTCACAAGGAGGTCCGACATCAGGACCTAGAATGGCATGTGGATATTGTGGGGCTACTAACCACATGGAAGATAATTGTTGGAAAAAAAGACAGGTACGGAAATGCTACCGATGTGGTAGTGCTGAGCATCTGATTGCTCAGTGCCCTCACCTGTCAAAAGAAGGAAATTTGCCAAGGGCAGAAGGGAACACGTCTAAGCCGACCAATGCAACGGGTAATCGACCGAAAGTGCCGGCAAGGACCTATGCAATAGGAAGCCAAGAGGTGACAGACCCATTGGCAATCACCGAAGGTACCTTCCCTATTTTCCATCGTATTGAGGTTTCCTTCTACTCGTTTTACAAGATATTTAAAGACCATTGAGACTGTGAGATATGGATTATACGGTTGAATCTTGGATTGCGATACCTAGAGTGACCAATTCTTGAGGTAATCTTTACCACTACTGATGAACTCGTTAATGAGGTATTTGAGTATTCCAACCCTTAGCTCGTTGATTGCAATTTCGAGGACGAAATTCTTTGAAGGAGGGGAGATTGTGATACCCCAACTTTTAGGATTATCTTTTGATTAGTCTCAAGGAGGATATTACGGTTTCTTTAGTTTATTTTTATTTTTAAAACATTACTTTGTTCAAAAAAGATACTAAAGTTATTTCTTTGGGTTTGATTTAAAACCTTGTTTGTTTTAAAAGACTAGAAACCCTAAAAGTCTAATCAAAACCCTAGTTTCACTTGTGACTGACCGTTTTCTCAAATTTCTCACATTTTAACCGAAACCCTAAATTCGATTTATGGAATTGTAAAACCCTCACGTTTTTCTTAAAAATCTCTTTTTATTTGGAACTTATGGTTTTATAATAATCCTACTACCCAATCACACCACAATAGGTGCAAACGAAAATAGAAGTAGGGTTTTCGTTGTCCGTTTTTAAGTTAGAGTGAATTAGGGTTTTCACGTTTTTTCGTAATGTGATTATCCGGTACGGAGCGAGGATCAAATTTGGTGCTTAAAAGTGACTTTTGGGTGAGAAATAATATGTGATTAGAAGCAATAATAAAAAGTTAGTGAATAGGAAGTAAAAACCCTAGTATGTGTGATTTAAGGAAAAACGGTGCGAACCGACGTGTACCGTGCACTACCGATTGAACACCCCACTTGACTACCATTTCCTTACCAGCACATAACCTTGATATTGGTGAAAAATAGCCATCCTCATAGCTATCCTCTTGGCCGAAATTTGTGGCCAAAAATGCAAGCGAGAGAGAGAAAAATTTGCATGGCTTTGGTGGTGACAAGTGTCACCACCCTATGGCTCTTTGGTTGATTTTTTTTTCTTACCTTCTTATCACCATGGAGCAGCCTTTCTTCCTCATTTTTCTGTTGTTTGGCGGAGATAGAGAGAGAGAGAAAAACCCAAGGGAGAGCTTCACCATTTCATCTTAAAATTGGATCATCCAAGTGAAGAAACAAAAAACTAAACCGATTAAAACCTTCTTTGAGTGTTTAGCTAGTGAGGTGTTGGTGAAATTTTGAAAGGAAAAGCTAGGGTTGCTCTTGGTAGTCACTTTAGCAAGGTAATAAGGCTGATTTCCCCATTTCTTACTCTTGATCTTATTTAAATTGGCTTAGCACCTTAAATTTGTAGTGGATGATAATTATTAGGGTAAAAAACAAAAAAACCCCCTGTGATAAACCTAATACACAGAAAAGCCCCTCATGGTTTCAAAATATACAACACGACCCCTCATACTTTGAACTAAATTGTAAAGGTGACGGAATCCGTTAAACTTAACGGAAATGGTCAAAATGACCAAAATACCCTGATATAATTAAATAAAAGATAGCTCAAAAAAATCATTTATTTTATTTTCTAAGTAGAGAGAATTGAGAGTTAAGGGGTAGAATAGGTATATTTGATAAAAATTAGGTATAAAAATTTTTTTTTAGGTTCCAATAAGTCATTTCCGTTAAGTTTAACGGATTCCGTCACCTTTACAATTTAGTTCAAAGCATGAGGGGTCGTGTTGTATATTTTGAAACCATGGGGGGCTTTTCTGTGTATTAGGTTTATCACAGGGGGCTTTTTTGTTTTTAACCCTAATTATTATCATGATTTGGGTGGATAGTGTATGTTTTTTTTTAGTTATATGAGTTAGGGTTTGAAGGATTGTTGCCCATACTTGCTGTATGGTTAATATATGTTGTATCTAAGATTATATAAGGGGTTTTGGTAGTGATTGAAGCAAGGATTGAAGAAAGTTTCCTTTGAAACTGAAAATTCCAGATTTCTGGAAAATTGTAGCCCTGTTCTGACCGGTTCCAGTTCATGATGTTAGAGGCCGAATTAAGCTTGGTACAAAACATGAAAGTTGTAGAGAATGATATTTTACAGGTGTCTACAAAATTTCAACCCAATTGGAGCAACGTAGCCTGTGAAAAGACCAAAATACCCTTGCTGCCCTAGGATGTTTCCAGTGAACCGTTTTAGACAGATTCATCCAATTAACTGTGTCTGTTCACTATGATATGTGTTGATTTAGACATTTTATAAAACATGAAAGTTTTAGTACTCTGTCTTAGCATTTCAATGCCATCAAGAACACCTTAAACGGACTTTGGTAGCCTGAGATATGGCCATTTAAAGGTAGTATGGTTAATTAGCCGATTAGTTGGAATTCAGTTCTATAAATTTGGAATTTGACTTGGTTACACTGAAAATTTGACTAAGTGATCTTCATGAGAATTGTAGCCCTGTGTCTTAGCTTTGAAACGGTACAAATTGTGTTCCAATCGGATAAGCGTAGCCTCGGATGTACCCATTCCGCAAAAACCTGTCAAATCTGTCTTTTGTTAAATTTCATTTCAGCACTTGTTGTTAGCCTAATTTTTGTACTTGTATTGTCTTGAGTCTATTGAATGGCTATTGAAATGAGATTTTTATGTGTGTAACTTTGGGTTTGTTTGAGGAAAATATTGAAGCCATAAATGGCCGAAAAATGGGTAAACACAAGGGGCATGCCGCCAAATTTTCATGAGAAAGGTAAACTAGCTTTTGGAGTTCTAGTTCTGTATCTTGCAAATTTAACTTGAATACACTAAAAACTGGGTCGAGTTATCTTCATGGAAGTTGTAACCTTTTGTTTAAGTTTCGAGACACTACCTAGCACATTTTGATCCGATAACCACAACTCCAGTTATGGGCAAAATCATTTCCACGCACGCGCAAGTGCATTTCTCAACTGTTTTTGCCATTTTGGACCGTTTAGGTCTACTTTTGTTATTTTGTTACCATTCCAGCCGTTTCGGCCGATTTCGACATTCTTTTGGCCTTAACGTCATTTTTGACCGTTTTTTATTATTTTTGACCATTTTCGAGCGTATTCGATCGTTTAAGTTATAAACTGCTATTGTATGACCGTTTCACTTATATGTGTATATAATCTGTCAATACAGATTGTGAGGCTTTTGACGGTGACGGTCAAGCTCAGTGAATTGTATCGTTTTCGTGCCAAGCTTTATCAAGTGAGTAATTGGGTTGTTTATTGATGTGGAATTGTTGAAGTACCTTGTATATGTTAAATGGGTACTTAGGCGAGAGTGTACTTTATTTCACTCGACCTAAGCCCATCCTTTGTTTTGATTTCCTATGTGAGAATACATGCCTTATGTTGAGTATCACCCTTTTGATGTGTGCTGATGTGGGTGTTTACATGACTTGAATTAAACCCCATTTGCTGTGTGCTGTTTGGGATAAGTACTTTGTTGTGTTTTTGTTGAGAGATACCATATATTGAGAGATCGGATATCTCAGGGCTTGGTTCCAGCCCGGTTCCAAGGGTTAGACGAACTATTCGAGCCAGGTGGGGGTTGGTCGAAGATAGTTCCATGCTAATCTTGGGATATAGTTCTTTGTTAAAGCTTTGACAAAAGCTAAGTTATTTTGTTTCGCTCGAGCTGCTGTGTGCTGTTGACTGGCCAGTGGGGGTTGATAAGGTGAACGGGGAAGTTTAAGTGGAGTCTATGGACCACGAGTACTTTGGTTGACGGAGTGTCAACAGGCATTCAAGCTCAGGGAATTGAACTGGCTTTGGAGTCACCCGTATCCTACCATTGTGATGTCACCTTTCTGTTATTGATGTGAATTATCCTGATTTACTTGTTCATTATGTGAGTTACATTTGTACCCCCTGATTATTCACTAAGCATATAACTTACCCCTTTCCATTTGTTTTCCTTAGCAGGGGGCATACCAACCATTTAAAGATGACTGACTTGTTTCTCTGTTTTCCTGGAATGATGTTCAGAAGCTGTAACTTGAGGCTCAAATTTGAGCTTGTTGTGTGCTGAATTTCAGAATGATTTCTTCTGTAAAATTATAGTTCTATGAATTTATTTTCCAACACCACCAACCATGCTCAATTTCGAGTTAAATTGAGTGATTTGTTGTCGGAATACGAAACCTGCCCTGTTCTTGAAAACCCTAAACTTTGGGCAGAATTGATGCTAGACTTGGTGTGGACTTGTCAATTGAATTTCTTGGAGTTAAAACACTTACCAAATGTACCATGAATGTTCTTTAGGCTTTTCCTGCACAAATGAACCATGTTTGAAGGATTTTCCTTGACCAAATGTTTGGAATGGAAAACAAAAAAGTTCAAGGCAGTTTTGCCTTAGGATTTTTCGAAACTTTGGTTGTTTGGTTAACCAACTTCCGGTGCTTATTTATCTATGAAATTTGGAAGTGGAATAGCCCTCATATGGTAGTATGATACTACCAAGTTTGATGTCATTCCAAGTCCTTCTCGGTGCCCAACAGATGTCCCAAAGTTTGCTTTTCAAATCTGGAAAACTTTTTCCTTTTCTCTTGACCGAATGGTCAAATCTGATTTGGGGAGTTATATTTCGAAAGTTGTAATGTTCATTACTTTTAAATTGCTTAGTGGATGTTCATGGACTCTTGGTTTAAAAAATGGAGTGATTTAGAACTGATTTCATTGCACAAAACTTTTGCAAGCAAAAGAAAAGTGAGAAGATAGATTAGCCTTGAAGTATTTCTTGAAATTTGGTTGTTTTAATGACTGCATTCCCGTAGGAATTTTTGTATGAAAATTGGTAGGAAGGTTGTTCACAGATGGAGGATTTAGTGTACCAATTTTGGTGTATTTCTAATGCCAAATCAATGGCCAAATGATATTTCCAAGATAGTCTTTAAATCTGGAAAATGACTGGACAGTTTGCGAAATGTGACCAATTTTGGAGAGGCTAGTTTGAGCCACATTTCAAATATCATCCATTCAGAATCATGGAAAAGTGTCTTCTAGGAACTTTTAGTACATTGAAAAAAGTTTCCAATGGTACCAAGTTTTCCAATTTTGGACTTGTAATGAGTGAGATACGATTTTTCAAAGATCTTGTATCAAAACTGAAATTTTCGAAACTTAAGGAAATGGAGTTTTTCGAATTCTCCTTTTTCCCTCGATATCCCTTGAATGTTTTACACTTGATTTCAAAGATGAAAACCAGATTTCTCTTGTATTTTAAAAATCCCACTTTTGAACCTTGATTCGCGAGTAATTTAGTCTCGCTTTCGTCAGATTTTCTTGGATGATACAAGTGTACAATCATTCGTGATAATTGGGGTATATAAATGATAGATCACTATTAATTGCTCAGACTCACACGAGGACCTTCAAGAGGATTCCACGGAGGACACCTGAACGTCAAGTGACATTTCTTCTTTGTTTATTTGGTGAGTGTCAAGTGCATGAATATTTGGAAATTATGTGAATTGCTCAATATGAAAGTGATGGGTTATAACTGCTGAGTCGAGTGTGTACTTTATCGAATGCGTTCTGAATAAAATAATTTGTAATTGAATTGCCTAAATTGCATTACAATATATACTATGGCTGTATATGTCGTTGGAGTGAATCTCCTCGATTTATAATTGAACTGTATGACTGCCGATTGGAGTGCGCTCATTGGCCTATAACGGTATTTGTTGTTTGGACTGAATGTCTTGAACCCTTACAATTATAATCGTATAATCGGGTCTCTAAGCGATAGCATGTACCACACCAATTCGGGTGGGAGGCACCTCTCATGTCGGTTCAAAACCCTAAATAAATGATCGGTTCTCTGAGCGATAGTATGTACCACACCGATTCGGGTGAGAGGTACCTCTTATATCGTCTCAGAACCACAAACCTTTTTAAGTCAATTGGAGCGATGTCTCATCGACTACTGGGCGATAGTATGTACCACACCGATTTGGGTAGGAGGTACCTCTCATTCGACTCAGAACTATAAGCAAAGCCTAAGTCGATTGGAGCGATGTCTCATCGACCACTGAGCGATAGTATGTACCACACCAATTCGGGTGGGAGGTACCTCTCATTCGACTCTGAACCATAAACGTATAATCGACTACTGAGCGATAGTAGGTACCACACTGATTCGGGTGGGAGGTACCTCTCATTTTGACTCAAAATCATAATTGGAAAAGTGAAATTCTACGGATTTGATTACCTAATCGGGAGACGGAATGTCACTACAAGAAGGTATTGGATTGAACTTTGGCAAAGCAAATAGGAATTAGCTCATGAGAGCTTCTATATCCTACTCAAGGATATTTTATTATAAATTGTGAATCACCTGAATGTTATAACTTTCATTCTTGCGTAAGTGCTACTGCTACTTGTATTATGTTTGTTGCATGTTTTCTTGGCCTCACGAGCATCCGCACACCCCGTTAGACTTGATTTCCTTACCAGGAGTTGAAATGGAAGGAATTATGGAGAGGTCGACTTGATAGCCTTTTATTAGAATTTTGAATGTATTTGTTTAGACAACTTTTGGAAACTGTATATTTTAGGATTGTAAGATATTTTGGTAACTTATGATGTAAGACTTGATTGATTATTAAGGAATTGACCTTTCTTTATATTTTCGACTTTTAATACTAATTTGTTATTCTTAAGTTTTAATTGAATTTATACCGAGTCCTGACGAGAGTTGGGCAGGTGTCCCGCAGATACCCTTGGGTTCGCCCTTGGGAGAAGTAGGGGCGTCATACCATCTATTGAGAGATCGGATATTCAGGGCTTGGTTGCTGCCTGATTCCAAGGGTAGACGATCTATTCGAGCCAGCCGGGGTTTGGTCGAAGATAGTTCCATGCTAAATTTGGGATTTAGTTCTTTGTTAAAGTTTTGACGAAAGCTAAGTTATTTTGTTTCGTTCGAGCTGCTGTGTGCTATTGACTGGCCAGTGGGGGTTGATAAGGTGAACGGGAAAAGTTAAGTGGAGTCTACGGACCATGAGTACTTTGGTTGACGGAGTGTCAACAGGTGTTCAAACTCGGGGAATTGAACTGGCTTTGGAGCTACCCGTATCCCACCATTGTGATGTTACTTTTCTGTTATTGATGTGAAATATCCCCATTCTATTTGTTTTCCTTAGCAGGAGGGCCGATGCAGGGATTGCTCGGGAAGGTATTTAGTGTTTTGATTATAGATGAGTTGAACTTGTACTGGTTATAAGTTGACGAGTAAGATGTATATAGTTGTCGTGGTGGTTGTAGTTATCAGCTTTTCTAGGGTTTAGTTTCTAGTACTCATGGTATGTATGACTTGATGTACTAGTTTATGCAACTTTTGAAGATGTAATCGTTTAAACAGAACTTTCTTTTGGCGTGAATCTATTTTCTAGTTTTAGAGTATCGAGTCCTGGCGCGAGCTAGGCAGAGTGAGAAGTGGGGGCGTTATAGTTGGTATCAGAGCCTGCTTCGCGTGGTTTCTGCGCGGAGTGAGATTGGGCTAAGTGATGAACAAGTATGAAGGACTAAGTGCTCGTTCGAGCATAATCTATGAATCATAAATGTTACAGGTCTTAAATCTTTCTCATGGTATCTGAGGACCATAGATAGGTACGTCAGGTAGGAATTTCGATTGTAGATAGTTTACTCTTGGGACTGGCCAGTTTGAGATGTGAATTATCTTATTTCAGATTCTCGTGCCTGAGTACTCCAGAGTTGAGGCGCCGCTAAGTACTTGAGACTTGCATTTTGGGAACATGAACAGGCTTTGTTTGGTTAGAATAATTACAAGAGATCAACGGGCACCTTGGGAAGTGGAGTAAGAAACCGGACGGGGGTGATTTTCACTGAGTGTGGGACGACAAGTCGCGTTTTCTTTCGTTTTGCCATTGCATTGTTCCTACATGTCATTTACTTGTGGTATGTTAATACCTACATATATAGTACTTGCTGCAATTGACTTTGTCTAATTTGAAATGTCTTTTGGTGTATATGGTGCATTATATTATGTATATGTCTCCTTGTGTATTTGGTACGTTATATCTTGTTGTTTTAGTCAATTTACTGTATTACATACTAAATCACCTTTTGAAAAAAAAAATTTCGAGGACAAAATTTCTTTAAAAGGGAGAGAGTGTGACGACTGGAAAAATTTTCTTATATTTTTTTTTAAAATTCCCTTTGATTTGGAAATTATTAATTTATAATAGCCGTACTACCCAATCACCCCACAATAAGTGTAAATGAATATAGAAGTAAGGGTTTTCATTGTCCGTTTTCAAGTTAGAACGAATTAGGGTTTTCACGTTTTTCCATAGTGTGACTATTCGATACGGAGTGTGGATCAAATTTGGTCATTAAGAGTGAGTTTTAGAAAATATTAAGTGTGTGATTAGAAGTGGTAATAATAACTTAGTGAATTATAAGTTAAAACCCTAGTATACGCGATTTAAGGAAAAACGGCTAAAACCGACGGGTATCGATCAGTACCGATTGAACACACCACTTGACTACCATTTCCCTACCACCACATATCCTTGATACTGTTGCAAAATATCTCCCTCATCCTCAGCCCTTATAGCCAAAATATTTGACCCAAAATGCAAGGAAAAGAAAACAAAATTTTAGTTGGTTTTGGTGGTGACAAGTGTTGGCCACCTATGGTTCCTTGACCAAGCCAATGTCTTCCATTCTTATCTTTCATTTGAGTTCATTCTTTGCCATTTTTTTTCTGTTTTGGCCGAGAGCAAGGAGAGGCAAAAGAGTGAAAAGAGTTTTCAATTTTCAACCTTGAATCCAACCTTTTGCTTGCAAACAAGAAAAACTAAACCGATTAATCACTAGTTTGGAAGTTTGGGAAGCTTAAGGAACCAAAAATTTCAAGGAGAAGTGGAGGATCACTCTTGCAATCTCTTGTCTTGAGGTATAATGGTTGATCACCCTTTCTTTCTCCATTACTCATGATTAAGTTGGGTATTAAGTTTAGAATTGTGCTTGTGATGCCTATTTCAAGTGGTTTTAATGATTGGAGTGATGAATTTTAAGTTAGAGTTTTGATTGATTTACTTATAATTCCTTTTGGTTAGGTGTTATATGGTATATAATCTTGTAAAGGAGAAAGTAGGGGGGTTTTAAGGTAGAAATGTGAATTATAGCTTGAATACAACAAAATTCCAGATTTCTGGAAATTGTTGCTTCAGTTCTGCCCGGTTCCAGTTCATTATGTTAGAGGCTGAATTAGGCTTAGCACAAAACATGAAAGTTGTAGAAAATGACATTTTATGTTTACATACTAAATTTCAGCTGAATCGGAGAAATGTTTCCTGTGAAAAGATAAAAATACCCCTGACTACAATAGGTTATCCCAATGGACAGTTTTGACATTTCATCAATCTGATCGTGTCTTTTCACCTTGATACGCACTGAACTAGTATTTAGCCAAAACATGAAAGTTGTAGTACTATATATTAGCTTTCCAATGCCCTTGAAAACGTCTTAATCGGATTTCGGTAGCCTGAGTTATTATCATTTACGCCTAAGGCGGTTAACAAGCCTGAATGTGAGATTCTAGTTCTGTTATTTGAGACTTTGACCTAGCTACGCTACAAACTAGACTGAGTGATCTTCATCAAAGTTGTAGGCCTTTGTCTTAGCTTCAAAACGGTATCAATTGTACATAAATCCGATAAGTTTAGCTTCGGTTGTGCTCGTTACGCTAAGTGACTGCAAATCTATATTTTGATTTATGCCTTACATTTCATTTCCGGACATATACCTAGTTTAATTTTTTATTTGTATGACTTTGAGCCTATTGAATGGCTATTAAAATAAGGTTATTTTATGTGTGACTTTGGGACTGTTGGAGGAAAATATTGAAGCCATAAATGGCTGGAAAATGGGTAAACACAAGGGACATGCCGCCAAAGTTTCACTAGAGGACTAACCTAGCCTTTGGAGTTCTAGTTCTATATTTTACAAATGTGACTGGAATACACTAAAAACTGGGTCGAGGTGTCTTCATGGAAGTTGTAACCTTTTGTTTAAGTTTTGAAACACTACCTAGTACGTTTTGATTCGATAACCACAGTTCCAGTTACGGCCAAAAATCGTGTAACTCATTTTGTAACATTTTCATTTCCGCGCATGCGCCCTTGCATTTCTCAAACGTTTTTGCCATTTTGGACCGTTTAAAATTATTTTTGTTATTTTGTTACCATTCCAGCCGTTTCGGCCAATTTCGACATTCTTTTGGCCTTAACGTCATTTTTTACCTTTTTTATTATTTTTAACCGTTTTCGACCGTATTCGATCGTTTAAGTTATAAACTGCTATTGTATGGCCGTTTCACTTATGTGTGTATATAATCTGTCAACACAAATTGTGGGGCATTTGACGGTGACGGTCAAACTCAGTGAATTGTATCGTTTTTCGTGCCAAGCTTTATCAAGTGAGTAATTGGGTTGTTATTGATGTGGAATTGTTAAAGTGCTTTGTATATGTTAAATGGGTACTTAGGCGAGGGTGTACTTTTTCTCACTCGACCTAAACCCATCCTTTGTTTTGACTTCCTATGTGAGAATACGTGCCTTATGTTGAATATCACCCTTTTGCTGTGTGTTGATGAGGGTTATTACATGACTTGAGTATCACCCTTTTGCTGTGTGCTGATGGGGGTGATTACATGACTTGAATTGAACCCCATTTGTTATGTGCTGTTTGGAGTAAGTACTTTGTTGTGTACTTTGTTGAGAGATACCATCTGTGAGGACTCGAATTTTTTTTCTTATTTTAATCTTATTTTAATGGCTCAATTAATTATTTAGCCACCCGTTTTCTCTAAACAATTTATTTCATCCTCTTTAGACCCAGTTGCAAGGATCTATGACATGCTTATATTTTTAAAGTGACTTGTTTCAAAAATTAATTTTTGGAAGCTCGTTTAATGAAAATAGTGAAAACGTGTTTGGAAATTTTACCCGATTGAGGGTACTATAAGTTTGGAAAATTGGAAACTTGTATCTTGGTTCTAAAATAGGTAATTTTATGTTTAAGTACTCAGGTGATGGTTAGTAGTACTATCGTTATAAGAATTTCTTGGAAGTTTCGCTTTATCGCGCTTAAATTGGAAATTCGCATTTTTGCGCGCACGATTCATTGGGAGCCTATAGACCTTCATTTTATATCTTTAAGAGTGGATAATAATAGTATGAATATAAGTACATTGGAGGTTTAGTGCACTACTGAAACGAACGCGAGAGGAATCGAGCACAAAACGCGCGCGTACGCGCATTATTGAAGAGTTGACTTTTGCACCAATTCTGGCCACGCAAATGAAGCTTCCTTAGGAAGCCAAATTAGATCAAAAACACTCTCTCTCTTCCTCACAAAGTGGCCGGCCATCAGCTACAAAAATAACCCAAGGAGTTCTTCATTTTTCATCTCTAAATCTTACACAAATCATCTATCTCCAATTCTTTCCAAATTTCACACACACTTAACTTAATACTTGGAGATCATCTTAAGCTACAAAAAGGGGGAGCTTTTCACTTTTTTTTTGAGCTAAGAGTGGGCCGAATTCTACCCTTGTTCACCAGCACAAGTGACGATCAACCCTCAAATTCTTGGCCTACGGAAATTGATTTACACTTATGAACTTAGATATTCATGTGGGTGGCTTGTTATTGTTGGAAACTTTTGAATGCGGGCTCTATGAACACCCACTCTTGGATTGATGGCTGATGTGATGCTTGATGATGGATTTAATGTTGGTTTTGTGCTGATATTGGTAGATTAATGGTGCATAGCTAGTATAAACTACAAGGAGTGCATGGATGTAAAGTTTCCAATTCTGCCCCTGTTATGATCGTGCCTCTTTTTGCTGAATTTTGAGGTTTTAATGGCTTGTATATGATGTTTATATGTTGTATAGATGGTGTATAAAGTTTCATCAAAAAATATTGAGGTTTGGTTGGTCAAATGGATTAATCTCACAAAGCTAGCAAACCTGGAAAAATTTCCCGTAATGCTCAAATAGCCTTCTTGTTTCATCCATAAATCTGTGCTCCGATGTCAAAATCAAGTGCTGTCTATGGCATTTGAAACTAGACATTCCCAGTTTTCCAACGGTATGAAACTCAACCCCTAATTCCACCAGAGTATCCCGTACCAACCATTTAAAGTTGACTGTCTTGTTTCTCTGTTTTCCTGGAACGAAGTTCAGAAGCTACAAATTGAGGCTCGAATTTGAGCTATTTGTGTGCTGAAATTCCGAACAATTTCTTCTATGAAATTATAGTTTTATGAATGTATTTTCCAACACCACCAACCATGCTCAATTCCGAGTTAAATTGAGTGATTAGTCATCAGAATACAAAACCTACCCTGTTCTTGAAAACCCTAAACTTTGGGCAGAATTGAAGCTAGACTTGGTGTGGACTTGCCAATTGAATTTCTTTGAGTTAAAACACTTACCAAATGTACCATGAATGTTCCTTAGGCTTTTCCTACCCGAATAAATCATGTTTGAAGGATTTTCCTTGGCCAAATGTTTGGAATGGAAAACAAAAAAGTTCAAGGCAGTTTTGCCTTAGGATTTTTCGAAACTTTGGTTGTTTGGTTAACCAACTTCCGGTGCTTATTTATCTATGAAATTTTACAGTGGAATAGCCCTCATATGGTAGTATGATGCCGCCAAGTTTGATGTCATTCCAAGTCCTTCTTGATGCCCAACAGATGTCCCAAACTTTGCTTTTGAAATCTGGAAAACTTTTTCCTTTTCTCTTGACCAAATGGTCAAATCTGATTTGGGGAGTTATATTTTGAAAGTTGTGATGTTCATTACTTTTAAATTACTTAGTGGATGTTTATGGACTCTTGGTTTCGAAAATGGAGTGATTTAGAACTGATTTCATTGCACAAAACTTTTGCAAGCAAAAGAAAAGTGAGAAGACAGATTAGCCTTGAAGTATTTCTTGAACTTTGGTTGTTTTAACTAGGCCTGCTGACGATCCGAGCTGCTCGCGAGCAGCTCGGGTGAAAGCTCGGCTCGAGCTCGTGTTGACCGAGCTCGAGTCGAGTTCGAGCCGCTAGTTAATATAAACGAGCTGAGCACGAGTCTTTATTTCATAGGCTCGATAGGCTCGAATAACTGTGAAATTATAGAAAAACCCCTATATCAATTAAAATTTACAAGTTTATGACTATTTCTCATTTTCTCCGTCGATTTACCTAATTCCCAAATCCTCACTTCCTCTGTCGACTCCTGCCGATTCCCAACTCCCAAACTCCAAATTCCCACTTCCGGCAGCTCCACCTCCACCAGCTCCACCCAGCTTTTGCAGGTATGTACTCAGCTTCTCTTCCTTTTCCTTTTCCGTTTTCTTTCTTCCCCAGCTTGGCAGCCCCCTCCTTTCAAAGCTTTAGACCTATGGATAATAGCTTTCTTGCTTTCTTCCCCTGCTCGGTAGATCCATCCTTTCAAAGCTTTATCATTCAAAGCTTTAGATCTATTGCAAAAGAGGTAGTTGTGGACCCCCATGATGTTCTTTTGTTTTTTCTTCTACGGTGGTCCAACTTAGGGGCTTGAAGCAGATACATTGACTGGGGAACCCATCTTGAGGCTGATATTGATGGAAATGGAGTTCTGGACTATGGAGAGTTTGTAGCAGTGACGATACACTTGCAGAGGATGGAGAATGATGAGCACTTTCATAGAGCGTTCATGTTTTTTTTGACAAAGACGGATTTTTAGCTAATTTGGATATGGCAATTTTTGGTTGTTCTTTGGCCCCTTTTTATGGCTTATTTTTAGCTGTGTTAAAGCTATATTTTTGCTGATTTTTTGTGCTCAATTTCTCAATTAACAGGCTGATTTTTTGACATTTTTTTGGCTGCTATTTTTCTTTCTTTCTTTTTTTCTTTTTGAATAGCTCATTTGCTGGTTTCTCTTGCTTCTTAATGTAATTAGAGTTGAAGAGCATAATTACAGCTTGGCTTGACGATGAATTGCTGAAGACACAATTTATATTTGAAATTTGTTGGTAACTAAAAATTTCAAATGTTGAACATTTAGATTTTTATATATTATATGTTTATGATTATATTAGTGGATAATTTGTACCTCTCAAATCAAGATTATGTGAAAATTGCTGTTATTATTCTTAAATTTTACCAAAAATATGCGGACAAAAATTCTATTTTTTGCCTAAATTTTGAGAAAGTCAGCTAATTTCGAGCTCATCACGAGCCGAAAAATCGAGCAAAATTTGAGCTAATGTGGCGAGCTGCTCGCGAGCCAAAATCGAGCTAAGCTCGCGAGCTATAATCGAGTCGATCTCGAGTGCCCCTTTGTCTATATCGAGTCAAGCTCGAGCTTCATTTTTCGAGCTCGACGAACTCGAGCTCGCATATAAATAAGCCTAACTCGACTCGATAAGTTAAAAACTCAACTCGACTCGGCTCGTTTGCACCCTAGTTTTAACGACTGCCTTCCCGTGGGAATTTTTACATGAAACTTGGTAGAAAGGTTGTTCACACATGGAGGATTTAGTGTACCAATTTTGGTGTATTTCTAATGCCAAATCAATGGCCAAATGATATTTCCAAGATAGTCTTTAAATCTGGAAAATGACTGAATAGTTTGCGAAATGTGACCAATTTTGGACTGATGTCTCTCAATACTCAAAACTCTGATTCCTGTTCTGCTTATTGTGTTTTAAACTTTGATTGTAAATCTAATTGAGTTCCAAATTGGAGAGGCTAGTTCGTGTTGAATGAATTTTGCCGAATTTCCAAACTTTGTCGAAAATCAACCCAAAACTGTCTGAATGGCCCAAAATAGCCACTTTGAGCCACATTTCGAATGTCATACATTTAGAATCATGGAAAAGTGTCTTCTAGGA
This sequence comes from Coffea arabica, assembly GCF_036785885.1. Lineage (NCBI taxonomy): Eukaryota > Viridiplantae > Streptophyta > Magnoliopsida > Gentianales > Rubiaceae > Coffea > Coffea arabica. The sequence goes on from NC_092325.1 coordinate 12,181,995, forward strand.
AGTTTTAGTACTTTGGAAGAAGTTTCCAACGGTACCAAGTTTTCCAATTTTAGACTTGTAATGAGTGAGATACGATTTTTCAAAGATCTTGTATCAAAACTGAAATTTTCGAAACATAAGGAAATGGAGTTTTTCGACTTCTCCTTTTTCCCTCGATATCCCATGAATGTTTTACACTTGATTTCAAAGATGAAAACTAGATTTCTCTTGTATTTTAAAAATCTCAGTTTTTAGTCTTGATTCGTGAGTAATTTAGGCTCGCTTTCGTGAGATTTTCTTGGATGATACAAGTGTACAATCATTCGTGATAATTGGGGTATATAAATGATAATTCACTATTAATTGCTCAGGCTCGCACGAGAACCTTCAAGAGGATTTCACGGTGGACACCTGAAAGTCAAGTGACATTTCTTTTTTGTTTATTTGGTGAGTGTCAAGTGCATGAATATTTGAAAATTATGTGAATTGCTCAATATGGAAGTGATGGGTTATAACTGCTGAGTCGAGTGTGTACTTTATCGAATGCATTCTCAATAAAATAAATTGTAATTGAATTGCCTAAATTGTATTGCATTATATGCTATGGCTGTATATGTCGTTGGAGTGAATCTTCTCGATTTATAATTGAACTGTATGACTGCCGATTGGAGTGTGCTGATTGGCCTATAACGGTATTTGTTGCTTGGACTGAATATCATGAACCCTTACAATTATAATCGTATAATCGGGTCTCTGAACGATAGCATATACCACACTGATTCGGGTGGGAGGTACCTCTCATGTCGGCTCAAAACCCTAAATAAATGATCGGTTCTCTGAGTGATAGTATGTACCACACCGATTCGGGTGGGAGGTACCTCTCATGTCGTCTCAAAACCACAAACCTTTCTAAGTCGATTGGAGCGATGTCTTATCGACTACTGGGCGATGGTATGTACCACACTGATTTGGGTGGGAGGTACCTCTCGTTCGATTCAGAACTATAAGCAAAGCCTAAGTCGATTGGAGCGATGTCTCATCGACCACTGAGCGATAGCATGTACCACACCGATTCGGGTGGGAGGTACCTCTCATTCGACTCAGAACCATAAATGTATAATCGACTACTGAGCGATAGTATGTACCACACCGATTCGGGTGAGAGGTACCTCTCATGTCGACTCAAAACCATAATTGGAAAAGTGAAATTCTACGGACTTGATTACCTAATCGGGTGACGGAATGTCATCATAAGGAGGTATTGGATTGAACTTTGGCAAAGCAAATAGGAATTAGCTCATGAGAGCTCCTATATCCTACTCAAGGGTATTTTATTATAAATTGTTTATCACCTGAATGTTATAGCTTTCATTCTTGAGTAAGTGCTACTGCTATTTGTATTATGTCTGTTGCATGTTTTCTTGGCCTTACGAGCATCCGCTCACCCCGTTAGACTTGCATTCTTTAACAGGAGTTGAAATGGAAGGAATTATGGAGAGGTCGACTTGATGGCTTTTTATTAGAATTTTAAATGTATTTGTTTAGGCAACTTTTGGAAACTGTATATTTTGGGATTGTAGGATATTTTGGTAACTTATGATGTAAGACTTGATCGATTATTAAGGAATTGACCATTCTTTATATTTTCGACTTTTAGCACTAATTGGTTATTCTTAAGTTTAAATTGAATTTGTACCGAGTCCTGGCGAGAGTTGGGCAAGCGTCCCGCAGATACCCTTGGATTCGCCTTTGGGAGAAGTGGAGGCGTTACACCATCTATTGAGAGATCAGATATCTCAGGGTTTGGTTCCAACCCGGTTCCAAGGGTAGACGAACTATTCGAGCCAGCGGGAGTTTGGTCGAAGATAGTTCCATGCTAAACTTGGGATTTAGTTCTTTGTTAAAGCTTTGACGAAATCTAAGTTATTTTGTTTCGCTCGAGCTGCTGTGTGCTGTTGACTGGCCAGCGGGGGTTGATAAGGTGAACGGGAAAAATTAAGTGGAGTCGACGGACCATGAGTACTTTGGTTGGAGTGTCAACAGGCATTCAAGCTCGGAGAATTAAACTGGTTTTGGAGCCACCCGTATCCTACCATTGTGATGTTACTTTTCTGTTATTGATGTGAAATATCCCGATTTACTTGTTTAATTATGTGATTTTACATTTTTACCCCTGATTATTCACTAAGCATATAACTTACCCCATTCTATTTGTTTTCCTTAGCAGCGGGTCGACGTGGGGATCGCTCGGGAAGGTGTTTAGTGTTTTGATTATAGATGAGTTGAACTTGTACTTGTTATAAGTTGACGAGTAATATGTATAGTTGTCGTGATGGTTGTAGTTATCAGCTTTTCTAGGGTTTACTTTCTGGTACTCGTGGTATGTATGACTTGATGTACTAGTTTATGCAACTTTGGAAGCTGTAATCGTTTAAACAGAACTTTCTTTTGGCGTGAATCTATTTTCTAGTTTTAGAGTATCGAGTCCTGGCGCGAGCAAGGCAGGCATCCCGCCGATACCATCGGGTTTGCCCTTGGGAGAAGTGGGGCGTCACAGTTGGTATCAGAGTCTGCTTCGCGTGGTCTCTGCGCGGAGTGAGCTTGGACTAAGTGATGAATAAGTATGAAGGACTAAATGCTCGTTCGAGCATAAGCTATGAATCATAAATGTTATAGGCCTTAAATCTTTCTCATGGTATCTGAGGACCATAGATAGGTACGTCAGGTAGGAATTTCGATTGTAGATAGTTTACTCTTGGGACTGACTAGCTCGAGATGTGAATTATCTTATTTCGGATTCTCGTGCCTGAGTACTCCAGAGCTGAAGTGCCGCTAAGTACTTCAGACTTGCATTTTGGGAACATGAACAGGCTTTTGTTTGGCTAGAATGAGTACTAGAGATCAACGGGCACCTTGAGAAGTGGAGTAAGAAATCGGACGGGGGTGATTTTCACAGAGTGTGGGACGACAAGTCGCGTTTTCTTTCGTTTTGCCCTTGCGTTGTTCCTACATGTCATTTACTTGTGGCATGTTAATACCTACATATATAGTACTTGCTGCACTTGACTTTTCTAACTTGAAATGTCTCTTGGTGTATATGGTGCATTATATTGTGTATATGTCTCCTTGTGTATTTGGTGCGTGATAACTTGTTGTTTTAGTTAATTTACTGTGTTACATACTAAATCACCTTTTGAAAAAAAAATTTCGAGGACGAAATTTCTTTAAGAGGGAGAGAGTGTGACGACTAGAAAAATTTTCTTATATTTTTTCTTAAAATCCCCTTTTATTTGGAAATTATTACTTTATAATAGCCTTACTACCCAATCACCCCACAACAAGTGTAAATGAATATAGAAGTAAGGATTTTCGTTGTCCGTTTTCAAGTTAGAGCGAATTAGGGTTTTTACTTTTTTCGTAGTGTGACTATTCGGTACGGAGTGTGGATCAAATTTGGTGGTTAAGAGTGAGTTTTAGATAATATTAAGTGTGTGATTAGAAGTGGTAATAATAAGTTAGTGAATTATAAGTTAAAACCCTAGTATACGCGATTTAAGGAAAAATGGCTAAAACCGACGGGTATTGATCACTACCGATTGAACACACTATTTGACTACCATTTCCCTACCACCACATATCCTTGATATTGTTGCAAAATATCTCCCTCATCCTTAGCCCTTATAGCCGAAATATTTGACCCAAAATGCAAGGAAAAGAAAACAAAATTTTAGTTGGTTTTGGTGGTGACAAGTGTTGGCCACCTATGGTTCCTTGACCAAGCCAATGTCTTACCTTCTTATCTTTCATTTGAGTTCATTCTTCATCAATTTTTTTCTATTTTGGCCGAGAGCAAGGAGAGGCAAAAGAGTGAAGAGAGTTTTCAATTTTCAACCTTGAATCCAACCTTTTGAGTGCAAACAAGAAAAACTAAACCGATTAATCACTAGTTTGGAAGCTTGGGAAGCTTAAGGAACCAAAAATTTCAAGGAGAAGTGGAGGATCACTCTTGTAAGCTCTTGCCTTGAGGTATAATGGCTAATCACCCTTTCTTTCTCCATTACTCATGATTAAGTTGGGTATTAAGTTTAGAATTGTGCTTGTGATGCCTATTTCAAGTGATTTTAATGATTGGAGTGATGAATTTTAAGTTGTGGTTTTGATTGATTTACTTATAATTCCTTTTGGTTAGGTGTTATATGGTATATAATCTTGTAAAGGAGAAAGTAGTGGTGGTTTTAAGGTAGAAATGTGAATTATTGCTTGAATACAACAAAATTCCAGATTTCTGGAAATTGTAGCTTTAGTTCTGCCCGGTTCCAGTTCATTATGTTAGAGGCCGAATTAGGCTTAGTGTGAGAACCCGTAAATTTTTCGATTTTCTAGGCTTTATTTTATTTAATTGTACGCCTTTTATGCATTTTCTTTATTAGAAAAATATTCTAAATAATTTTTATGAGTAAATATAGTTTTTAGATGATTTTTCTAATATCGGTTGGTTTTTGAGAAATTAAGAGCATATACCGGACGTGGGACCCGCTAGTGCGGAAAATTCGAAAAAATTTGGCCAGTTACGTTAAGTTTTGGATACCGAGTTTATTTTATCAGGTGCTAAGAGATAATTAGAGGTTGTTATATGGATGAGAGTGGAGAGACAAAAGGATAACCATGTATTAATTGAAGTGACAAGTGTCACTTGTTGATTAATTCTTACATTTTGACCATAAGACCATCTTATCACCTTTACCAAATAAATACCAAAAATTGACCAAAATTCATTCATTTTCTTGTCTCCTTTGGCTGAAATTAGTGAGAGAGAAACCAAGAGAGTTCTTTGTCTTCCACTTCAATTTCTTGTCCCCAAATCTTGAGTTTCAACTGATTAATTTGCAAACTACTCCATAAAACTTACTTTCCAAGTAGTTTCCAAGGTGTTTGTGGAATTATTTTTGGAGGACAAAACCTAAGCTACCATCTTTCATAGGGAGATAAGGTATTTTGCCAAGAACCTCTTCTTTACTTTAATTAATGGCTAATTAGTGGTTTAAAGTTGTAGTTTTGGTAGTTTATGAGCATATTTCATGGTTGGAAGTAGTATTATGGAAATTCCAGGTTAGGGTTTTGAATGACCCTGTTTCTGTCCGATTTTATTTGAACATGTTAGAGGCCAAATTAGGCTTAGTACAAAACATGAAAGTTGTAGAGAATGATGTTTTATAGTTGCCTGCAAAATGTCAACTCAATCGGAGCAACGTAACCTGTGCAAAGACCGAAATACCCCTGCTGCCCTGTTTCTGTCCGAAACTGATAATCAGCTTATGTAATTGGTTAGTTTGACCAGGAATATTACTGAATTGGTTGTTGATGTCTTCTTAAGAATTATAGCCTTGTGTCTTAGATTTCAAATGGTTTTAGAATTACCTGATTTGGAGTTGTGTGTGCTGAGATAAGGGTGAATGAATCAGGTCTGCCAGTTGAATTCCACAGTGAGTTTGGAACTGGAAAAATATGGAGTTGTTTTGGTAAATTTGATCTAGTTAGGGTAAGAACTGGACTGAGTGGCCTTCTTCAACATTGTAGCCCTTTCTCTTAGCATCGAAACGGTGTAAATTACACCTCAATATGATGAGGATAGCTTTAGTTACGTTAATTCCGCTAAGCAACAGCAAACCTGCCTTTTGTTTTCCAACCCAAACTTCGTTTCCGCATATGTTCTAGTTTGATTTTGCACTTATACGTTCCATATGATTTTACTCTAGTGATATGTGGATTTGGTTTATGACTCGTATTTGAGCCTTATTGTGGTGCTAATTAAAGGTGTTTGATAGCTTGTGATTTGTGGGTGTTGAGGTTTGGTTGGAAAGTAAAGAAAGACAAGGGAAATGCTGTCAAAATTTTCGCGGAGCTTCTACACAGTCTCGGAAAATTTGCTATATCTTGATGTAGGAATGTTGGAATTGAGTTCCGTTTGTTGAGTTTTAAACTAGATTCATAGGGCTATAAACTATGTAAATATATTTGTCTGTACAATTTCTAATGATTTTTCAAATTTGACTGAAATATTGTACCTGTTCTGTCTTTCGCTGGATAAAGCAGCAACTTGAGGCTTGAATTTGACTGACTTGCGTTCCGAATCTTATGAGGGTATTCTCTGGAAAGTTATAGCCCTTTGAATGTATTTTCCAATGGTATAACTTTTACTAATTTTGGACTTACAAAACTTGAGATATGAATTTTCATATAGGGTTGCGCGAAACTGGAAAATCCTATTTTCCTAGTATTGATCTTCCTTTCATTTTCTACTTCACATTTGGAGTTGGTCAGTCATTGTAGGTAGGGCTTTGAGGTTGTTCATGTCTTTAAGACTAATTGTTATCTTTTCACTCCGAGATCAACTCTTTGCTTTGCATTAATAGTTCTTTTGACTAGGCATATGGCTCGTAACCGAGTCTCACTTGCGAATTCCATACTAGGTCTTGGAGTCGAGTCTTAAGTGTTTGCCTTGATTGTTCTAGGAGGTGCCGACGAGTAAAGCCACACTTGGGAAGGAAACTTTTGAAGTTATCCTTATTTGAACTAGTGAGTGTACCACTCCCTTGCATTGTTGCTATCTGAGTTATCTGTACTTGAAATTTATGACATGAATGACTATGAATCCTGTTTAATTTGATTGAGACAAGGGTGTACTTTATCACACTCGTTCTCTTGCCTGTGTTGTACCAATTGAGAACTATTACTTGTACTTGTTATGAATTTGAGCCTATTACTTGCACTTGTTATAATGTCGTTTGGAAATGTGTCCAACGGCCTCCTTGTTAAACCTGAGCTCAACCTCATGGGGAGTTAATTAAATCGAGCCATGCAAAGGCTTGGTCGAGGAAATTGACAATCCGTGGGTGCCTGTTTTTATGGAATCTTTGAGTATTTAGACTCTTGATTCCGGTATACTCGAGTATTACCATTCCTGTTTCTATTTGGCGTTCGGGCTCGGTAAGGGGTATGATTGGTGAAGGGGATTTTGTGATAAAGTGGTGTTCTATTGGACTGGTTTCCTTATTTGAAAGTTGACGGAGGGTCAACGTAGTCGGATCAAGTACTGCAACGGGAAATTTGGCTCCTGAGAGCCACCTGTATCCTTTTCTCTAAGTTGTTTGGTTCCTCTCCTTATTTGATACACCTATGTGATTAATTGAGCGTGAAGTTCCTTGGTTCTTGACTGTGATTATTTTGGTACTTCATTGAGCTTCTAGCTCACCCCATTTTGTTATCCTTGTTTTCCTTACAGGAAATCACCTTTTGAAGACTATGATGTTTTGAAGCATGAGTTGAGCTAGTTTTAGTATTCTTTTGTATAGCTCCTCGATGGTTGGAAAACCTTAAATGTATTTTAACCAAACAATTCCCTTTTGAATTGTAAATTTGCAACCATGTGTATATAAAAGTGTTTAACCATGTTCCTAAGTTGATTTGGTTTGGAAATGTTCTTTTCTAGGGTTATCTAAAGTTGTTGTGCTTGTTTGGGTTTCGGACAGTGAATGTTATCTTCTCAAAGTTCTTTCGAGCGGTTGGTAGGGTTTACGCTCGTTCCGGATCCGTAGTCCCGGCGAGAGCTGGGCAGGCGGTCCGCCGAACCCTTTGGTTTGCCTTAGGGGGAGGTGGAGCTGTCACACTTAGCACAAAATATGAAAGTTGTAGAGAATGACATTTTCTGGTTACCTACAAAATTCAGTTCAATCGGAAAAACGTAGCCTGTGAAAAGACAAAAATACCCCTGACTACCATAGGTTAGCCCAATGGACAGTTTTGACATTTCATCAATCTGATCGTGTCTTTTCACCTTGATACATACTGAACTAGCGTCTAGCCAAAACATGGAGGTTGTAGTGCTATGTCTTAACTTTCCAACGCCCCTGAAAACGCCTTAATCGGATTTCGGTAGCCTGAGTTATTATCGTTTACGTATAAGGTGGTTAACAAGCCTGAATGTGAGATTCTGGTTCTGTTATTTGAGATTTTGACCTAGCTACACTACAAACTGGACTGAATGGTCTTCATCAAAGTTGTAGGCCTTTGTCTTAGCTTCGAAACGGTATCAATTGTACCCCAATCCGATAAGCTAAGCTTTAGTTGTGCTCGTTACGTTAAGTGACGGCAAATCTATCTTTTGATTTATGCCTTACATTTCATTTCCGGACATGTACCTAGTTTAATTTTGTATTTGTATGACTTTGAACCTATTGAACGACTATTGAAGTGAGGTTATTTTATGTGTGACTTTGGGACTATTGGAGGAAAATATTGAAGGCATAAATGGCTGGAAAATAGGTAAACACAAGTGACATGCTGCAAAAGTTTCACTAGAGGACTAACCTAGCCTTTGGAGTTCTAGTTCTATATTTTGCAAATGTGACTGGAATACACTAAAAACTGGGTCGAGTTGTCTTCATGGAAGTTGTAACCTTTTGTTTAAATTTCGAGACACTACCTAGTACATTTTGATTCGATAACCACAGCTCCAGTTATGGTCAAAAATCGTGTAACCCATTTTGTACCATTTTCATTTCCGCGCACGCGCCCGTGCATTTCTCAACCATTTTTTGCCATTTTTGACTGTTTTTGCCCGTATTCGATCGTTTAACTTATAAACTGCTATTGTATGGCCGTTTCACTTATATGTGTGTATAATCTGTCAATACAAATTGTGAGGCTTTTGACGGTGACGGTCAAACTCAGTGAATTGTATCATTTTTCGTGCCAAGGTTTATCAAGTGAGTAATTGGGTTGTTATTGATGTGGAATTGTTAAAATGCTTTGTGTATGTTAAATGGGTACTTAGACGAGAGTGTACTTTATCTCACTCGACCTAAGCCCATCCTTTGTTTCGATTTCCTATGTGAGAATACGTGCCTTATGTTAAGTATCACCCTTTTGCTGTGTGCTGATGAGGGTGATTACATGACTTAAGTATCACCCTTTTGCTGTGTGCTGATGGGGGTGAATACATGACTTGAATTGAACCCCATTTGCTGTGTGCTGTTTGGGGTAAGTACTTTGTTGTGTACTTTGTTGAGAGATACCATCTGTGAGGACCCGAATTTTTTTTCTTATTTTAATCTTATTTTAATGGCTTAATTAATTATTTAGCCACCTGTTTTCTCTAAATAATTTATTTCAACCATTTTAGACCCAATTGCATGGATCTATGACTTGCTTATATTTTTAAAGTGACTTGTTTCAAAAATTAATTTTTGGAAGCTCGTTTAATGAAAATAATGAAAACTTGTTTGGAAATTCCACCCGATTGAGGGTACTATAAGTTTGGAAAATTAGAGACTTGTATCTTGGTTCTAAAATAGGTAATTTTATGTTTAAGTACTCAGGTGATGGTTAGTAGTACTATCGTTATAAGAATTTCTTGGAAGTTTCGCTTTATCGCGCTTAAATTGGAAATTCGCATTTTTGCGCGCGCGATTCATTGGGAGACTATAGACCTTCATTTTATATCTTTAAGAGTGGATAATAATAATATGAATATAAGTATATTGGAGGTTTAGTACACTAGTGAAATGAACGCGAGAGGAATCGAGCACAAAACGCGCGCGTACGCGCACTATTGAAGAGTTGACTTTTGTACCAATTCTAACCACACAAATGAAGCTTTCTTAGGAAGCCAAATTAGATCAAAAACACTTTCTCTCTTCCTCACAATGTGGCCGGCCATCAGCTGCAAAAATAACGCAAGGAGTTCTTCATTTTTCATCTCTAAATCTTGCACAAATCATCTCCAATTCCTTCCAAATTTCACACACACTTAGCTTAACACTTGGAGATCATCTTAAGCTACAAAAAGGGGGAGCTTTTCACGGTTTTTTTGAGCTAAGAGAGGGCCAAAATTCTGCCCTTGTTCACCAGCACAAGTGACGATCAACCCTCAAATTCTTGGCCTACGGAAATTGATTTACACTTATGAATTTAGATATTCATGTGGGTGGCTTGTTATTGTTGGAAAATTTTGAATGTGGGCTCTATGAACACCCACTATTGGATGATGGTTGATGTGACACTTGATGATGGATTTAATGTTGGTTTGGTGCTGAAATTGGTAGATTAATGGTGCATAGCTACTATAAACTAGAAGGAGTGCATGGATGTAAAGTTTCCAATTCTGCCCCTGTTATGATCGTGCCTCTTTTTGCGGAATTTTGAGGTTTTAATGGCTTATATATGATGTTTATATGTTTTATAGATGGTGTATAAAGTTTTATCAGAAAATATTGAGGTTTGGTTGGTCAAATGGATTAATCTCGCAAAGCTAGCAAACCTAGAAAAATTTTCCCGTAATGCTCAGATAGCCTTCTTGTTTCGTCCATAACTCTGTGCTCCGACGTCAAAATCAAGTTCCGTCAGTGGCATTTCAAACTAGACATTCCCAGCTTTCCAACGGTATAAAATGTAACCCCTAATTCCACCTGAGTATACTGTACCAACCACTTAAATATGACTGTCTTGTTTCTCTATTTTCCGGGAACGAAGTTCAGAAGCTGCAACTTGAGGTTCAAATTTTAGCTAGTTGTGTGCTGAATTTAAGAATAATTTCTTCTGTGAAATTATAGTTCTATGAATGTGTTTTCCAACACCACCAACCATGCTCAATTCTGAGTTAAATTGAGTAATTTCCGATCAGAATACGAAACCTGCCCTGTTCGTGAAAACCCTAAACTTTGGGCAGAATTGATGCTAGACTTGGTGTGGACTTGCCAATTGAATTTCTTGGAGTTAAAACACTTACCAAATGTACCATGAATGTTCCTTAGGCTTTTCCTACACAAATGAACCATGTTTGAAGGATTTTCCTTGGCCAAATGTTTGGAATGGAAAACAAAAAAGCTCAAGGCAGTTTTGCCTTAGGATTTTTCGAAACTTTGGTTGTTTGGTTAACCAACTTCCCGTGCTTATTTATCTATGAAATTTTACAGTGGAATAGCCCTCATATGGTAGTATGATACGGCCAAGTTTGATGTCATTCCAAGTCCTTCTCGATGCCCAACAGAAGTCCCAAAGTTTACTTTTCAAATCTGAAAAACTTTTTCCTTTTCTCTTGACCGAATGGTCAAATCTGATTTGGGGAGTTATATTTCGAAAGTTGTGATGTTCATTACTTTTAAATTACTTAGTGGATGTTTATGGACTCTTGGTTTCGAAAATGGAGTGATTTAGAACTGATTTCATTGCACAAAACTTTTGCAAGCAAAAGAAAAGTGAGAAGACAGATTAGCCTTGAAGTATTTCTTGAACTTTGGTTGTTTTAATGACTGTCTTCCCGTGGGAATTTTTGCATGAAACATGGTAGGAAGGTTGTTCACACATGGAGGATTTAGTGTACCAATAGTGGTGTATTTCTAATGCCAAATCAATGGCCAAATGTCATTTCCAAGATTGTCTTTAAATCTGGAAAATGACTGAACAGTTTGCGAAATGTGACCAATTTTGGACTAATGTCTCTCGATACTCAAAACTCCGATTCCTGTTCCACCTATTGTGTTTTAAACTTTGATTGTAACTCTAATTGAGTTCCAAATTGGAGAGGCTAGTTCGCGTTGTGTGAATTTTGCCGAATTTCCAAACTTTGTCGAAAATCAACCCAAAACTGTCTTAATGGTCCAAAACAGCCACTTTGAGCCACATTTCGAATGTCGTCCATTTATAATCATGAAAAAGTGTCTTCTAGGAACTTTTAGTACTTTGGAAGAATTTTCCAACGGTACCGATTTTTCCAATTTTGGACTTGTAATGAGTGAGATACGATTTTTTAAAGATCTTATATCAAAACTGAAATTTTTGAAACTTAAGGAAATGGAGTTGTTCGAATTCTCCTTTTTCCCTCAATATCCCTTGAATATTTTACACTTGATTTCAAAGTTGAAAACTAGATTTCTCTTGTATTTTAAAAATCCCACTTTTGAGCCTTGATTCACGAGTAATTTGGGCTCACTTTCGTGAGATTTTCTTGGATGATACAAGTGTACAATCATTCGTGATAATTGCGGTATATAAATGATAGTGTACTATTAATTGCACAGGCTCGCACGAGGACCTTCAAGAGGATTCCACGGTGGACACCAGAACGTCAAGTGACATTTCTTCTTTGTTTATTTGGTGAGTGTCAAGTGCATGAATATTTGGAAATTATGTGAATTGCTCAATATGAAAGTGATGGGTTATAACTGCTGAGTCGAGTGTGTACTTTATCGAATGCGTTCTCAATAAAATAAATTGTAATTGAATTGCCTAAATTGCATTGCATTTTATGCTATGGCTGTATATGTCGTTGGAGTGAATCTCCTTGATTTATAATTGAACTGTATGATTGCCGATTGGAGTGTGCTCATTGGCCTATAACGGTATTTTTCGCTTGGACTGAATGTCATGAACCCTTACAATTATAATCGCATAATCGGGTCTCTGAGCGATAGCATATACCACACCGATTTGGGTGGGAGGTACCTCTCATGTCGGCTCAAAACCCTAAATAAATCATCAGTTCTCTGAGCGATTGTATGTACCACACCGATTCGGGTGGGAGGTACCTCTCATTCGACTCAGAACCATAAACGTATCATCGACTACTGAGCGATAGTATGTACCACACCGATTCGGGTGGGAGGTACCTCTCATGTCGACTCAAAACCATAATTGTAAAAGTGAAATTCTACGGACTTGATTACCTAATCAGGTGACGGAATGTCACCACAAGGAGGTATTGGATTGAACTTTGGCAAAGCAAATACGAATTAGCTCATGAGAGCTCTTATATTCTACTCAAGGGTATTTTATTATAAATTGTTAATCACCTCAATGTTATAGCTTTCATTCTTGCGTAAGTGCTACTGCTATTTTTATTATGTCTGTTGCATGTTTTCTTGGCCTCACGAGCATCCGCTCACCCCGTTAGACTTGCTTTCTTTAACAGGAGTTGAAATGGAAGGAATTATGGAGAGGTCGACTTGATGGCCTTTTATTAGAATTTTGAATGTATTTGTTTAGACAACTTTTGGACGATGTATATTTTAGGATTGTAAGATATTTTGGTAACTTATGATATAAGACTTGATCGATTATTAAGGAATTGACCTTTCTTTATATTTTTGACTTTTAGTACTAATTGGTTATTCTTAAGTTTGAATTGAATTTGTACCGAATCCTGGCGAGAGTTGGGCAGGCGTCCCGCAAATGCCCTTGGATTCGCCCTTAGGAGAAGTGGGGGCGTCACACCATCTATTGAGAGATCGGACATCTCAGAACTTCGTTTCGGTCCGGTTCCAAGGGTAGACGAACTATTCGAGCCAGCGGTAGTTTGGTCGAAGATAGTTCCATGCTAAACTTGGGATTTAGTTCTTTGTTAAAGATTTGACGAAAGCTAAGTTATTTTGTTTCGCTCGAGCTGCTGTGTACTGTTGGCTGGCCAGCGGGGATTGATAAGGTGAACTGGGAAAGTTAAGTGGAGTTTACCAACCATGAGTACTTTGGTTGACGGAGTGTCAACAGGCGTTCAAGCTCGGGGAATTGAACTGGCTTTGGAGCCACCCGTATCCTACCATTGTGATGTTACTTTTCTGTTATTGATGTGAAATAACCTGATTTACTTGTTTAATTAAGTGATTTTACATTTTTACCCTCGATTATTCACTAAGCATATAGCTTTCCCATTCTATTTATTTTCCTTTGCAGAGGGGCAGACGCGGGGATCGCTCGGGAAGGTGTTTAGTGTTTTGATTATAGATGAGTTGAACTTGTACTTGTTATAAGTTGACGAGTAAGATGTATATAGTTGTCATAGTAGTTGTAGTTATCAGCTTTTCTAGGGTTTACTTTTTGGTATTTGTGCTATGTATGACTTGATGTACTAGTTTATGCAACTTTTGAAAATGTAATCGTTTAAACAGAACTTTCTTTTGGCGTGAATCTATTTTCTAGTTTTAGAGTATCGAGTCCTGGAGCGAACTAGGCAAGTGTCCCGCCGATAACCTCGGGTTTGCCCTTGGGAGAAGTGGGGGCGTCACAGTTGGTATCAGAGCCTGCTTCGCGTGGTCTCTGCGCGGAGTGAGTTTGGGCTAAGTGATGAATAAGTATGAAGGACTAAGTGCTCGTTCAAGTATAAGCTATGAATCATAAATGTTATAGGCCTTAAATCTTTCTCATGGTATCTGAGGACTATAAATAGGTACGTCAGGTAGGAATTTCGATTTTAGATAGTTTACTCTTGAGACTGGCCAGCTCGAGATGTGAATTATCTTATTTCGAATTCTCGTGCCTGAGTACTCTAGAGCTGAGGCGCCGCTAAGTACTTGAGACTTGCATTTTGGGAACATGAACAGACTTTGTTTGGTTAGAGTGAGTACAAGAGATCAACGAGCGCCTTGGGAAGTGGAGTAAGAAATCGGACGGGGGTAATTTTAACTGAGTGTGGGACGACAAGTCGCGTTTTCTTTCATTTTGCCCTTGCATTGTTCCTACATGTCATTTACTTGTCGTATGTTAATACCTACATATATAGTACTTGCTGCACTTGACTTTGTGTAACTTCAAATGTCTCTTGGTGTATATGGTGCATTATATTGTGTATATGTCTCCTTGTGTATTTGGTGAGTTATATCCTGTTGTTTTAGTCAATTTACTGTGTTACATACTAAATTACCTTTTGAAAAAAAAATTTTCGAGGACGAAATTTCTTTAAGAGGGAGAGAGTGTGACGACAGGAAAAATTTTCTTATATTTTTTCTTAAAATCCCATTTTATTTGGAAATTATTACTTTATAATAGCCTTACTACCCAATCACCCCACAATAAGTGTAAATGAATATAGAAGTAAGAGTTTTCGTTGTCCGTTTTCAAGTTAGAGCGAATTAGGGTTTTCACGTTTTTCTATAGTGTGACTATTCGGTACGGAGTGTGGATCAAATTTGGTGATTAAGAGTGAGTTTTAGATAATATTAAGTGTGTGATTAGAAGTGGTAATAATAAGTTAGTGAATTATAAGTTAAAACCCTTGTATACGCGATTTAAGGAAAATGGCTAAAACCGACGGGTATCGATCACTACCGATTGAACACACCATTTGACTACCACTTCCCTACCACCACATATCCCTGATTTTGTTGCAAAATATCTCCCTCATCCTCAGCCCTTATCGCCGAAATATTTGACCCAAAATGCAAGGAAAAGAAAACAAAATTTTAGTTGGTTTTGGTGGTGACAAGTGTTGGCCACCTATGGTTCCTTGACCAAGCCAATGTCTTGCCTTCTTATCTTTCATTTGAGTTCATTCTTCACCATTTTTTTTCTGTTTTGGCCGAGAGCAAGGAGAGGCAAAAGAGTTGTAGACACCAAATTTTAGGGGTATTTTTGTTTACTATTATTTTTTATTTTTATATTAGGTTTTATTTACTTTTAGTCTTTTATTTTTATTTTTAAGTCATTTTAGCATAGAATTTATCGGAAAAAGGAAAAAGAAAGAAAAAAAAATCATTCACAAAAAAATATGCTTTAGTTATTTAATTAAAGAAAAAGAGGAAAATCAATACATAGGAAAAAGAAAAAGTTTAGCATTTTTTTTTATTTTTATTTTTATTTTTTTATGCCTAGTTTTGTTCATTTTTATTCGATTTTACTTAAGTTGTTATGTTTCTTTATATTGTGTTTATTATTAATTAACTAAAAAAAGAAAAAAAAAAGAAAAAGAGAAAAAAGAAAGGAAAAAGCTGCTTCATGCAAGAATTCAATCGGATGGCCAAGTGAGAAGGGTTGAGCTGAGGTTGGCTTGTGACCATTGAAATGAGGGTTTAGGGTCTTCCACTTGATATATAAAGGCTAGGAAAAGCAACGCAGCCAAGGGGGGATAAAAAAAAAGGGTTGGACGGCTGAAAAAAGAAGCCAGAGAGAGGAGGGGTTTGGAGTGAGGAGAGACGTGACGGCTGAGAGAGGCGACTAGGGTTTGGAGGGAGCTAAGAGAGAGGTGGTCGGCTGTGAAAAGGAACCAAAAACCATAGGAGAAAAAGGCGGCTGAAAGAATCTGGGGAGAGAGTGAAACAACGGCAGAGAAAAAAAGAGAGCTTTGAGGCAGGAGGAACGGCGGAAGAAGAAAACTAGAAGTGGAGCCGACGGCTAGGGTTGAGGAAAATCTGAGGAGCGATGGAAGGTTGAAAAAAAGAAGAAACTAGCTACGGGGAGAAGGGGGAGCTTCGGGGGGTCAGATCAGAGAAAGCAAAAAGCTACGGAGAAAGTTGGAAGGAGAGCATAAGAGTGACGGGGAGAGAGTGAAAGCAAAGGAAGACGCAGCTTTGGAGAGAAAATAGGGGAGGTCTCAGCGGAAAGGAAAAGACAAGCAGCCAGGAAAAAACAGAGCGAAAGGGGAAAAGCTGGAGTCCATCGCCTTTGCCTGCAAGAGCATTTCAGTCGACTTCAGCTATGGGACGGCAAGCTCCGCCTCTGGAGCCTTCAGTCTGGTCAATGGCGGCGCCGCCCACTCTGATCCCACTACCAACATCCGTCGACCACCACCAGTGCCGCCACCATCCAGATTCGGTTCAACTTCAGAAACTCAGAGCACTAATGCCCAAGTTAAGGATGAACCTGATATCAATGGCGGAAATTTGATTCCCTGTCTGTTGTTTTCTGTTATCCAATGGTGAAGTAAATTGCATTCAGTTTCAACTTTGAAAACTTAGCCTGTCCTCCATGATGCATAAGAAAGTGTGTTTCCTTCTCATATATAGTCTTGTTCCTTTCATGATACAAAACATGTGGGCGTCTGCTGCGTTTTCCTGCTCATGTTATGGGATGATAGTTCAGTTTGTTATGGTACAAATTTTGTGTTAACTGTACTAAGATTGAATCTTGATGCTTAGGCTCCATAATTTTGTTGCTTTGGTCTGAAAACTTGATGTTTTGCTTGGATTTTGTTACCTCTGTTCGATATGAATTCCATAGCGGCAAAATTGCAGAAAGCATTTGTTGTCTTCAATTAAAATGGGAGAGTCTTGTTAACATTTTAGTGATTCTGCTAGGAGTTTGTTCCCTAGAGGAAGAACCCGAGGTTGGATTCAAATTTGAGATGTTTATCAAAATCTGTGTGCATGAAATTGTGGCTGTGTTGTTGTGGATTGTAGAAAGCCTTCATCAGAGGCTTCAAATTTCTTGTTGCAGAAATATATCGTAGTGTTTGCATGCTTTGCATGAAAAGAGTTTTTGAAAATTGCACTTTGGCCCCAAGTCTCCCTTTGTTGCACTATGGCCCTATAAACTTTCAATTTCTTTCAATTGGGTCTTTAATTTAATTGCAAATAGACCCCTAACTTTGTTTTGCTTTAATTGTGACCCCGAATCTTTGTGATGATTATAATTTGACCCCAAAACTTTGTTAATTTTTGCAATCAAGTCCTTTCTTGTTTTGGTTTCTCAAATGTGGGTTGTCTACATGATTTAATTGATTCAATTTCATGTTTACTTTTATCTTTTGTGATTATTTCTTGATTAAAGTGGTGCCTTGACCCTTTTATTATTTTGAAGCTAATATTTCCTTCATTCCATTACCATTGCAAGGGAGGTAACCTCTATTTCCTTGGTTTTATTTCTCCTACGTGCTCCTATGTGTTTTGTGTGAATATGCATGCTTTAATTCGCTTTTCATTTTATGTTTAATTGCCTATTTCGCTTTCTTTTTATTTCGTTTGTTTAATTGGCAAATCATTTGAGGGCATTTGAACCCCAATTTGTAATAGCTAGGTTTTGACGCCTCTCCTGAAGACATGTCTTAGCTAGCCAATGTAAAGTTAGGATTTACTTTTTTAAGTCTTCCCCCTCTAGACTGTAGTAGGCATCCCCTTTTGTAATAGATAAGGGTTGTGTGCTATGTGTTTGTGTGTGCCTATATGCCTATATGTTTAATCGCTTTCCCTAGGATTATACATCTAGACAAGCATGCTTATGTGTTATGTGCTATATGTGCTTTATGTGTTTACATGTTTTTAGTAAGTTTTACATGATTTATTTGATTGTAACCGATGTGTGACGTCACCACACTAGTCCAATGCTAGTTGTGGTCAATTTATCGAGTCCACACTAGTCCAACGCCAGTTGTGGTCCTTTGTTCTGACTTCTCTCACTAGTCCAATGCTAGTGGGAAATTGTAGACATGGGCTAGTCCAACGCTAGATCTTTAGGAACCCTCCGCACGTTAGATCATGATTGTGTGATAAAATCACTTCATCTCATGCATATTTTCACTTTTTAGGGTCTTTCATCATTTTTTGCATGACATCCCTCCTTATATATATATCCCTTCCCCCATATTTTCCCTTATATATATATTACTTACCCCTTTGTATGAAACATGACATTAGACTTGCATTTCATCTAAGTATTAGAACTAGGTTAGTACATTTGCTTGATTAGACTAGGAAAAACCCTTGGATATGGGATATGGACGAGTTTGGCTTCTCTAGCCTTAGCACGCTCGTATTCTCTCTATTAAATGGAGCATTGAGTCACGAACATTAGTCCCCCGCACCCATTATGATGCATTCCTTTAGGTCATACACATTTGTATATTATTATTTTCTTTACTTTTTCTTTCTTTCGAATCTCATGACTTGCATTATTCGTGACTTCTTCGAAGAGTCTTTATTGGGCATCACAACTAATGTGATTGGCACCAATTGAGCTTTGAAGGGAAATTTCGACCCCCCAACACCCTCCTAGGTTTAGGGTTTGCATTCATATAGTGCATCTAAATGTGATAAATCTTTACGTTAAAATAAGAAAATCTTTGACTAAATCGCGCAACTAGTATTGGCTAGGTTGAAAGGGTGCCTTGGATTCTTATCCTTGCCTTCCCTTTCTTCAAATTGGACTCCCGAATCTTTTTCTCTGATTTTCGTAGACTTGGAGTCTTTTGAAAAAGGGTTTTTACTTTTTCCTTTAAAAATTCATTTTTAGGTGACTTGGTACACCTTAACTCTATACCAAGTGGCGACTCCATTTTTCATTCAAAAAACCCCTTTTAAACTATATTTGGGTCAAATTGTCGCATTTTCAAGTCCCATTTAGACCCATGTTTTTTTCATTTTCCTTTTAAATCAAAAAATCATTTTTCAATCAAAAATTGAATCAAAAGCCATTTTTTCTAAACTCGTCTTTTATTTATTTTTCTTTATTTTAAAAATGGGGCGTGACAAGAGTGAAGAGAGTTTTCAATTTTCAACCTTGAATCCAACCTTTTGAGTGCAAACAAGAAAAACTAAACCGATTAATCACTAGTTTGGATGCTTGGGAAGTTTAAGGAACCAAAAATTTCAAGGAGAAGTGGAGGATCATTCTTGCAAGCTCTTGTCTTGAGGTATAATGGCTGATCACCCTTTCTTTCTCCATTACTCATGATTAAGTTAGGTATTAAGTTTAGAATTGTGCTTGTGATGCCTATTTCAAGTGGTTTTAATGATTGGAGTGATGAATTTTAAGTTAGGGTTTTGATTGATTTACTTATAATTCCTTTTGGTTAGGTGTTATATGGTATATAATCTTGGGAGGTTTTAAGGTAGAAATGTGAATTATAACTTGAATACAACAAAATTCCAGATTTCTAGAAATTGTAGCTTCAGTTCTGCCTGGTTCCAGTTCATTATGTTAGAGGCCGAATTAGGCTTAGCACAAAACATAAAAGTTGTAGAGAATGATATTTTATGATTTCCTACAAAATTTCAGCTCAATCAGAGAAACATAACTTGTGAAAAGACAAAAATACCCCTGACTACCATAGGTTAGCCCAATGGACAGTTTTGACATTTCATCAATCTGATCGTGTCTTTTCTCCTTGATACGTACTGAACTAGCATTTAGCCAAAACATGAAAATTTTAATGCTATGTCTTAGCTTTCCAATGCCCCTAAAAACACCTTAATCGGATTTCGGTAGCCTGAGTTATTATCATTTACGCATAAGGCAGTTAACAAGCCTGAGTGTGAGATTCTGGTTATTTGAGATTTTGAGCTAGCTACACTACAAACTGGACTGAGTGGTCTTCATCAAAGTTTTAGGCCTTTGTCTTAGCTTCAAAATGGTATCAATTGTACCCCAATCTGATAAGCTTAGCTTTGGTTGTGCTCGTTACGCTAAGTGACGGCAAATCTGTCTTTTGATTTATGCCTTACATTTCATTTCCGGACATGTACCTAGTTTAATTTTGTATTTGTATGACTTTGAGCTTATTGAAAGGCTATTGAAATGAGGTTATTTTATGTGTGACTTTGGGACTGTTAGAGGAAAATATTGAAGCCATAAATGGTTGGAAAATAGGTAAACACAAGGGACATACCGCCAAAGTTTCACTAGAGGCTAACCTAGCCTTTGGAGTTCTAGTTCTATATTTTGCAAATGTGACTGGAATACACTAAAAACTGGGTCGAGGTGTCTTCGTGGAAGTTGTAACCTTTTGTTTAAGTTTCGAGACACTACCTAGTACATCTTGATTCGATAACCACAGTTCCAGTTACGGCCAAAAATTGTGTAACCCATTTTGTACTATTTTCATTTCCGCGCACGCGCCCGTGCATTTCTCAACCGTTTTTGCCATTTTGGATCGTTTAAGATTATTTTTGTTATTTTGTTACCATTCCAGCCGTTTCGGCCAATTTCAACATTCTTTTGGCCTTAACGTCATTTTTGACCGTTTTTTATTATTTTTGACTGTTTTCGACCGTATTCGATCGTTTAAGTTATAAACTGCTATTGTATGGCCGTTTCACTTATGTGTGTATATAATCTTTCAACGCAGATTGTGAGGCTTTTGACAGTGATAGTCAAGCTCAGTGAATTGTATCGTTTTTCATGCCAAGCTTTATCAATTGAGTAATTGGATTGTTATTGATGTGGAATTGTTAAAGTGCTTTGTATATGTTAAATGGGTACTTAGGCGAGGGTGTACTTTATCTCACTCGACCTAAGCCCATCCTTTGTTTTGATTTCCTATGTGAGAATACGTGCCTTATGTTGAGTATCAGCCTTTCGCTGTGTGTTGATAAGGATGATTACATGACTTGAATATCACCCTTTTGCTGTGTGCTGATGGGGGTGATTACATGAATTGAATTGAACCCCATTTGTTGTATGTTGTTTGGGGTAAGTACTTTGTTGATAGATACCATCTGCGAGGACCCGAATTTTGTTTTTCTTATTTTAATCTTATTTTAATGGCTTAATTAATTATTTAGCCATCCGTTTTCTCTAAATAATTTATTTCAATCTTTTTAGACCCAATGGCATGGATCTATGACATGCTTATATTTTTAAAGTGACTTGTTTCAAAAATTAATTTTTGGAAGCTCGTTTAATGAAAATAGTGAAAACATGTTTGGAAATTTTACCCGATTGAGGGTACTATAAGTTTGGAAAATTGGAAACTTGTATCTTGGTTCTAAAATAGGTAATTTTATGTTTAAATTCTCAGGTGATGGTTAGTAGTACTATCGTTATAAGAATTTCTTGGAAATTTCGCTTTATCGCGCTTAAATTGGAAATTTACATTTTTGCACGCGCGATTAATTGGGAGACTATAGACCTTCATTTTATATCTTTAAGAGTGGATAATAATAGTATCAATATAAGTATATTAGAAGTTTAGTGCACTAGTGAAATGAACGCGAAAGGAATTGAGCACAAAATGCGCGCGTACGCACACTATTGAAGTGTTGACTTTTGCACCAATTCTAGCCACACAAATGAAGCTTCCTTAGGAAGCCAATTAGATAAAAAACACTCTCTCTCTTCCTCACAAAGTGGCCGGCCATCAGCTGCAAAAATAACCCAAGGAGTTCTTCATTTTTCATCTCTAAATCTTGCACAAATCATCTCCAATTCTTTCCAAATTTCCCACACACTTAACTTAATACTTGGAGAGGGCCGAAATTCTGCCCTTGTTCACCAACACAAGTAAGTGACGATCAACCCTCAAATTCTTGGCCTACGGAAATTGATTTACACTTATGAGCTTAGATATTCATGTGGGTGGCTTGTTATTGTTGGAAAATTTTGAATGTGGGCTCTATGAACACCCACTCTTAGATTTATGGCTGATGTGATGCTTGATGATGGATTTAATGTTGGTTTAGTGCTCAAATTGGTAGATTAATGGTGCATAGCCAGTATAAACTACAAGGAGTGCATGGATGTAAAGTTTCCAATCTGCCCCTGTTATGATCGTGCCTCTTTTTGTATAATTTTGAGGTTTTAATGGCTTGTATATGATGTTTATATGTTGTATAGATGATGTATAAAGTTTCAACAAAAAATATTGAGGTTTGGTTGGTCAAATGGATTAATCTCACAAAGCTAGCAAACCTGGAAAAATTTCCCGTAATGCTCAGACAGCCTTCTTGTTTCGTCCATAACTCTGTGCTCCGACGTCAAAATCAAGTGCCGTCAGTGTCATTTGAATCTAGATATTCCCAGTTTTCCAACGGTATAAAATGCAACCCCTAATTCCACCCGAGTATCCCGTACCAACCATTTAAAATGACTGTCTTGTTTCTCTGTTTTCCTGGAACAAAGTTCAGAAGCTGCAACTTGAGGCTCGAATTTGAGCTAGTTGTGTGCTGAATTTCAAAATGATTTATTCTGTGAAATTGTAGTTTTATAATGTATTTTCCAACGCCACCAACCGTGCTCAATTCTAAGTTAAATTGAGTGATTTGTGATCAGAATACGAAACCTGCCCTGTTCTTGAAAACCCTAAATTTTGGGCATAATTAATGCTAGACTTGGTGTGGACTTGCCAATTGAATTTCTTGGAGTTAAAACACTTGCCAAATGTATCATGAATGTTCCTTAGGCTTTTACTACACAAATGAACCTTGTTTGAAGGATTTTCCTTGGCCAAATGTTTGGAATGGAAAACAAAAAAGCTCAAGGCAGTTTTGCCTTAGGATTTTTCGGAACTTTGGTTGTTTGGTTAACCAACTTCCCGTACTTATTTATCTATGAAATTTGGCAGTGGAATAGCCCTCATATGGTAGTATGATACTGCCAAGTTTTATGTCATTCCAAGTCCTTCTCGATGCCCAACAGATGTCCCAAAATTTACTTTTCAAATCTGGAAAACTTTTTCCTTTTCGGTCAAATCTGATTTGGGGAGTTATATTTCGAAACTTGTGATGTTCATTTCTTTTAAATTACTTAGTGGATGTTTATGGACTTTTGGTTTCAAAAATGGAGTGATTTAGAACTGATTTCATTGCACAAAACTTTTGCAAGCAAAAGAAAAGTGAGAAGACAAATTAGCCTTGAAGTATTTCTTGAACTTTGGTTGTTTTAATGACTGCCTTCCCGTGGGAATTTTTGCATGAAACATGGTAGGAAGGTTGTTCACACATGGAGGATTTAGTGTACCAATATTGGTGTATTTCTAACGCCAAATCAATGGCCAAATGATATTTCCAAGATAGTATTTAAATCTGGAAAATGACTGAACAGTTTGCGAAATGTGACCAATTTTGGACTGATGTCTCTCGATACTCAAAACTCCGATTCCTATTCTGCCTATTGTGTTTTAAACTTTGATTGTAACTCTAATTGAGTTCCAAATTGGAGAGGCTAGTTCGCGTTGTGTGAATTTTGCCGAATTTCCAAAATTTGTCGAAAATCAACCCAAAACCGTCTTAATGGTCCAAAACAGCCACTTTGGGCCACATTTCGAATGTCATCCATTTAGAATCATGAAAAAGTGTCTTCTAGGAACTTTTAGTACTTTGGAAGAAGTTTTCAACGGTACCAAGTTTTCCAATTTTGGACTTGTAATGAGTGAGATACGATTTTTCAAAAATCTTGTATCAAAACTGAAATTTTCGAAACGTAAGAAAATGGAGTTTTTCGAATTCTCCTTTTTCCCTCGATATCCCTTGAATGTTTTATACTTGATTTCAAAGATGAAAACCAGATTTCTCTTGTATTTTAACAATCCCACTTTTGAGCCTTGAGTTGCAAGTAATTTGGGCTCACTTTCGTGAGATTTTCTTGGATGATACAAGTGTACAATCATTCATGATAATTGGGGTATATAAATGATAGTTCACTATTAATTGCTCAGACTCGCACGAGGACCATCAAGAGGATTCCACGGTGGACACCTGAACGTCAAGTGACAATTCTTCTTTGTTTATTTGGTGAGTGTCAAGTGCATGAATATTTGGAAATTATGTGAATTGCTCAATATGAAAGTGATGGGCTATAACTGCTGAGTCGAGTGTGTACTTTATTGAATGCGTTCTCAATAAAATGAATTGTAATTGAATTGCCTAAATTGCATTGCATTATATGCTATGGCTGTATATGTCGTTGGAGTGAATCTCCTCGATTTATAATTGAACTAAATGACTGCCGATTGGAGTGTGCTCATTGGCCTATAACGGTATTGGTCATTTGGACTGAATGTCATGAACCCTTACAATTATAATCGTATAATCGGCTCTCTGAGCGATAGCATGTACCACACCGATTCGGGTGGGAGGTACCTCTCATGTCAACTAAAAGCCCTAAATAAATGATCGGTTCTCTGACCGATAGTATGTACCATACCGATTCGGATGGGACGTACCTCTCATGTCGTCTCAGAACCATAAACCTTTCTAAGTCGATTAGAGCGATGTCTCATCGACTACTGGGCGATACCGATTTGGGTGGGAGGTACCTCTCATTCGATTCAGAACTATAAGCAAAGCCTAAATCGATTGGAGCGATGTCTCATCGGCCACTGAGCGATAGTATGTACCACGCCGATTCGGGTGGGAGGTACCTCTTATTCGACTCAGAACCATAAACGTATAATCGACTACTGAGCGATAGTATGTACCACACCGATTCGGGTGGGAGGTACCTCTCATGTCGACTCAAAATCATAATTGGAAAAGTGAAATTCTACGAACTTGATTACCTAATCGGATGACGGAATGTCATCACAAGGAGATATTGGATTGAACTTTGACAAAGCAAATAGGAATTAGCTCATGAGAGCTCCTATATCCGACTCAAGGATATTTTGTTATAAATTGTGAATCACCTGAATGTTATAGCTTTCATTCTTGCGTAAGTGCTACTGCTATTTGTATTATGTCTGTTGCATGTTTTCTTGGCCTCACGAGCATCCGTTCACCCCGTTAGACTTGCTTTCTTTAACAGGATCTGAAATGGAAGGAATTATGGAGAAGTCGACTTGATGGTCTTTTATTAGAATTTTGAATGTATTTGTTTATACAACTTTTGGAAGCTGTATATTTTGGGATTATAAGATATTTTGATAACTTATGATGTAAGACTTGATCGATTATTAAGGAATTGACCTTTCTTTATATTTTCGACTTTTAGTACTAATTGGTTATTCTTAAGTTTGAATTGAATTTGTATCGAGTCCTGGCGAGAGTTGGGCAGGGGTCCCGCAGATACCCGTGGGTTCGCCCTTGAGAGAAGTGGGGATGTCACAGTTGGTATCAGAGTTTAGGTTTTAGATCTTTGTAGTGTATCCTAGGCCTAAAGGTTTAGGATGCCGGACCATGGGATTTGATTGTGCATTAAGTGCAACGTAATTTGGTGCTTGAGGTTGTAGCACCATTTTACTCACAAAACACTATAAGACTTTACTCTTCGAGTTAGGTTGGAGGTGGGTCAAGATTAGAAAATCTAAATAGCTATCTAGTGAGTTTAAGGATTAGAAACCTTGCTTTCCCCACTCTTTTGCTTGTCGAACATTCCGAAAGAAAGTTGAACCATTTGAACAATTTTGGGCTCCACTTTGAACTTGAAAATGAGATATCCTTGTATTCTGTTTGGTTTGACTTATTATCCTAGATTGTACAAGAACTTTCACCTTGAATCTAGCGAGAAGGCTGAGAATTTAGGAAGTAGCTCAAGCTTTTGGATGCAATTTGGAGTTTATAATCTTATTGAATGATGTGACTTGGTATCATGGATTATTCTAGTTTTGTCCCTTACTTGGCTTATGATTTTTTTTTCTTTTGATCCTGCCTAATATAGAAGGGGTGGTGTTCGCCGTTGTAGACACCAAATTTTTAAGTTATTTTTGTTTCATTTTTTTATTATTTTATTAATTTCATGATTTTTCTGTTTTTAGGCATTTTTTTTAGCATACTAGATTATTATTATTTGTTTTTATTTCTATATTCATTCTCGCGCATTTAGTCGTTTAATTTTATTTTAAGACTTTTAGTATTAAAATTTGTCGGAAAAAGAAAATTCTTCAAAAAATATGCCTTATTTAATTTTTATGAAATGTTTATGAAATGTTTATTGTTTATTTTCTAAATTAAGTGAAAATCAAAAATTTAAAAAAAAAGGTCCATGCATGCGATAGATGTACATACCCATCGAACGGCCCTAGGATGCCCAGCAAACCTCCACTCTCATCCTCACCTTTCAGGTGAACGTAGCTTTTGAGAGAGAACAGATGATGGCTGAAGGAGGGAGCTGAGAGTGAGGTTTTGGGACGGCAAAAGAAAAACAGAAGAGTGAGGTACAGTGGCTGGGAAGGGGAGTAAGAGAGATAGCAGAAAAAAAACAACGGGGAGCTTCGGCTAGAAGAGAGGGCAAAGAAAAAGGGGGCGAAGAAAAACGGCGGAGAAAAACTCAAGAAAAAGGAGGGTGTGTTGCGGTTGGAAAAAGGCAGAGCTGAGATACCGAGAGAGAGTGAGTGAAAGAAACAGAAGACGAAGAAAGCAAGAAAGAGTTGGCGGCTGGGTTGGGTAGGAAAAATCAGAAGAAAAGAGGGGAAAGGAAGAACGGCGGAGTTTTTGAGAGGGAAGGATCTGATAACGGCTGGAGAGGAGGTGAGGTCTAATGAGGGTTCTAGTTGACAGCGGCTGAGAGAGGGCTTTGAGAGGGGAGCAGGTGGCGGCTAGGTTTTTGGGTAGGAAAAGAGGGTTGAAGAGGGCAATGGGAGATTGAGAAGCTACGGGTTTTAAAGAGGAAAAACCAGAAAAACAAAACTGAAGAGGGGAGCGTCTGCGGCTGAAAGCAAAGAGAGCCATTGGAACTGTCACGCCATCTGCAATCACGGATCTTCATCAAAAGAAGCCCGAGCACTGCTAAATCTTGTAGCTGTGCGTAGATTATAAGGTGAGTTTCGAATTTGTGTGATTGAAAGCTTGTGAACCTAAAAAGCCATCAGCTTTCACGATTTCCTTTGCCTCCATGAAACTGAAATGGATGATTATCTGTTAGTTGTTCCTTCGATGATATCTATTGTTTCAAGAACTTGGTTTTATGGCTTACATTTACCTGAAAATTTGGAAAAAATTTGAAGTTTGACAGCTTGAGTGAAGTGGTTGAATAATTTCTTTTGTTCCTAATGATCCCCTATTAATTCGTCAAAAACCAACTGCGATTTTCTTTACCTTGCAATTCCCTCATGTTTTCATTCGCTTGGATTGTCAGTGACTATGGTGTTCATCAAGGGGTGTTGAGGGTTTCTAGGGTATCCGTGTTGATAAATGTTTGCTTATGATTTGAGTTTGGTACCAGAATTCATTGCACGTAATTGCTGGAATCTCAAAGTACCAGAAATTTGCTGTAAAATGTTGATGTAGTTTAGTTGCACGTTAAGTTCAGCAGCTTTGTTGTATTGTTCCTCTCTCTTGTCCCAAGTTTTTGCATTCTGTGTTTAGCTAGCGAACCAATTAGAACTCTCTTGTGGTGTTCGGCAGGTATGCATCTAAGCTACATAAAAAAAAGTGTGTAAAATGGTTGCAGAAGAAGGAAGTGCAGAACCTTCATGGAAATAACGTCTCTTTGGTTTGCATGCATGAAGATCTTTCAAAATTTGCATTTCAACCTGTTATTCTTGATTTTGATGATCACAAAAGCACTTTGAAATGTTTATCTAATTCTCTCCAAACATAAAAGTTTTGCTTTTTAGAGAATCAGGTATAAAGGAATCAAGGATAGAAAATCAACCAAAAGAAGAAGCAAAAACAGGGTACTCATACCGGACGTCCAAAAGGAATCTGTCGGACGTCCGAAAGGATGAAGAACATCAAGAAGGAAACTCTGTCGGACGCTTGTAAGGAAGCATCGGACGTCCAAAAGGATCGGACGCATGCTTCGGACGCACATCGATCTCATCGGACGTCCTAAAAATTCCACAAAGTGTTGATGACTCTCTGTCGACGATCGGACGCTGATGCTGTCGGACGATAATATCCATAGGACGTCCGAACGACAACTTGGCTGATTTTCGGACGATGGGATCGGACGATGATTAATCTGTCGGACGTCCGACGGGCCCAACGGCTAGCTGACTTTTCATCTGCCTACTATCCGTTGGAAGCATTATTGAAGCCAATTTTTGGTCCCCTTTAAATACAAACGTTTCTGAACTAGTGAGGGACTTTTGCACACTTTGTTTACAAGATCTTAAGAGATATTTTAGTTAGAAAATAGTCTCCCAAGCAAGATTTGTTCTCCAAGTGGTGTGAATTTCTTGTAAGCACTTCTCTTGTGTTTGAAATTTTCAATAGTGTAGCTTTGTTGAGGGTTATCTGAGTGATAGTAAAACTTCCTAGTTTGACTAAGTGAGGCTTGGGGCAAGGAGGAAGTGATCCCTCTATTGTATATTGAGTTGATTTTGTTCTTCAAAGAGAAGGTGCTCATCTTTGTGATTGGTCTTCAAGTTTGAGAAAAGCTTGGTAGACAATCGGTTTGATACTCTATCTTATTCTTTTTGTTTAATAAAATTCTCATTGCTTATATACTCTCTTATTTCTGATCAACATTGTTCTCTTCTTTAAATTTACTTGGTTGATCACTACTAGAAAAGAAGGTAAATTTTTATTAAAGAAAAAGTGCATAAACTCAATTAAGGTTTTTTAATCAACCTAATTCACCCCCCTCTTAGGCTGTCTTTGGGCCTTACAATTGGTATCAGAATTTGATCTCCTAGAGATTAAGCTCAATCGGCTTGGAGTAAAGATGACAACCAATCATGCCATGTTTGTTGAGGGGTAATCTGTCACTAGGCCTCCCATGTTTACTGGTTCCAATTATGTTAGTTGGAAAGAAAGAATGATTATCTTTTTGCAATCCATCGATATTGAGCTATGATTTATTGTAAATGAAGGACCGCATGATGCTAACATTCTTGATGCAGATACAGGTTTGTTTCGGCCAAAAACAAGAGCTGAGATGAATGCTCAAGATAGAACCAATCTCACATTAAATGCCAAAGCCATGAATGTTCTTTATAGTGGCTTAGACTCAAATGAATCAATTAGAGTAAAAGAATGTAAATCTGCCAAGAAAATGTGGGATAAGTTAAGAGAAATTCACGAGGGGTAGTGACAACGTGAGAGATCAGAAAAAGTCTATTTTGGTCACTAAGTATGAATCATTTAGAATAGAACCTCTTGAGGATATTGACAAAATGTACTGCAGGTTCAATGACTTGATCAAAGATCTCGAGGTGTTGGGCAAAGAGTACACCTTGGGTGAGAAAAACAGGAAAATTCTTAATGCATTGGACAAAGAATGGAAAAGTAAAGTGACTGCAATAGAGGAGGCTAAGGATTTGAATTCTGTACCTATTGAATCTCTCATTAACTCACTAACCTCCTATGAGTTGAAATTGAAAACTAAAGTGCAAGAGGAAGAGGACACGAGAGCAAAGAGAAACATAGCTCTAAACGCAGCTCAAGGTGAAGATGATCCAGTTCAGTTGGATGATGATGACTCGGATGGTGATGACAATGATCTTGCTCTCATCACAAAAAGTTTCAAGAGAATCTTGAATAAAAGAAAGTTTAGAAGGGGAGGACCTAGCAATCAATTCCAGAATCAGCCTTCAAACGCAAGGTACAAAGAAAAACAAGAATTCAACAAGAAACAGTTGGACAAATGCTACGAATGTGGACAGTCTGGACACTACGCAAACGAATGCCCTCTAAAAAAAAGAAAGATGGAAAAGCTGATCGAAAGCCAAGGTTCAACAACTTCCAGGTTACATGGAATGAATGCAACTCCGAAGGCGAAATTGAAGAAGAAGAAGAATCAACTCAAATGGCCTTCATGGCTATTGGAGATAATGAGGTAACTTCCATACACTCTCAATCTGATAATGATGATGAAGATGATGATGATTTTGAATCCTTTATTGAAAAATTGCATAATGCCTTGAAGGAATCTTATGATAAAAACAAGCAGTTAAAACAGAAAATTATTTTTCTCATTCAAGAAAATGCAAGACTTTTTCACCAAAATAAACAACTAAAGACTGATAATGAGTGTCTTGTAAGAGCCGGATGTGATGTTCAAAATCAACTTGATAGAAAGACAAGTATTTGTGAAAAACTAAAGGAAAGACATGGTGATTTGAAGAAAAGGATGGACTATTTGGATGAAACCTTAAAAGTTAGAAAACAAGATTATCTAAAAAAGAACATGTCAACCACCTTTCTTACTGCTCATGAAAGAACATTAGCACACAATAGAAATGCACATGGTTTCACAATATATAGAAGGAGTGGATTGAGATTTATCAAACCATTACATGTTAAAGACTCTTCCATTATGTGTAATTTTTGTTGTCAAAGAGGGCATTTGAAAGGAGATTGTTATGTGAAAAGAAATCTGAACAAAGGAGGGAAATGCATGTGGGTAGTTAGACACAATGCTAACTATTGAGTACCCAAAAGTTAAAGGGTACCAAACACTCTCTCTTTTCAGGGAAAAAGCTCAAACAAGTCAAAATGGTTCATTGACAGTGGTTGTTCAAGGCATATGACCGGTGATCCTTCGTTGTTCATAAAGCTAAAATCAAAATCAAGTGGAAAGGTGACATTTGGTGATGACGTGAAAGTTAAGACAATTGGAATAGGTGATGTTGGTGTTCGTGAAGGAATGGAAAAACTAACAATTGGAGATGAAGGAAACTCTAAACCAGCAGCAAAGGAAATGGAGGATGGAGCTCATGATGATCAAGAAAAGGAAGATGAAAACAAGAATGATGATTCATTCAAAGACCTTCCCAATGCTTGGAAATTTAGCCAAAATCATCCAAGAGAGCTTATAATTGGTGATCCATCTGAGAAGGTAAAGACTCGTTCCTCATCTAAGAAATTGATAGATAATTTTGCTCTAGTCTCTCTTTTTGAACCCAAAAATATCAATGATGCTTTAAAAGATGAAAACTGAATTTTGGCAGTGCAAGAGGAATTTAATCAATTTGAGAGAAATAAAATTTGGACACTTGTTGATAGACCTCAAAATCAACCTATCATTGGAACAAAATGGATATTTAGAAATAAGTTGGATGATAAAGGTGTAGTTGTAAGAAATAAATCCAGATTAGTTGCTAAAGGATATGCACAAGAAAAAGAAATTGATTTTGATGAAACATTTGCTCCTGTAGCTAGATTAGAATCAATTTGAATGTTTCTTGCTTTTGCTTGCTTCAAAGGTTTCAAATTGTTTCAAATGGATGTTAAAAGTGCCTTCTTAAATGGTTTTATTGATCAAGAATATATGTGGATCAACCCCCCGGTTTTGAAAATACAAAATTTCCAAGTCATGTGTTTAAACTATCAAAAGCATTATATGGTTTAAAACAGGCTCCAAGAGCTTGGTATGAAAGATTGAGTGGTTTCTTGATTGAAAATGATTTCAAAAGAGGTATTGTGGACACCACTCTTTTTACTAAGCATGTGTTAAATGATCTTTTTATTGTGCAAATATATATTGATGATATTATTTTTGGTGCTACTAATGAGTATCTATGCAAGGATTTTTCCACCATTATGCAAAGTGAATTTGAAATGAGTATGATGGGAGAATTAAATTTCTTTCTTGGATTTCAAATACATCAAGCCCTAGAGGAAATTTTTATAAATCAAGCAAAATACACCAAGGAGTTGCTGAAAAGATTTGGCATGGAGGACTCAAAGCAAGTTGGAACTCCAATATGCACTTCTACAAAACTTGACAAAGATGAAGAAGGTAAACATGTGGATGAAAAGCACTATAGAGGTATGATTGAATGTGACGACCCCACTTCTCCCAAGGGCGAACCCAAGGGTATCGGCGGGCCGCCTGCCTAGCTCGCGCCAGGACTCAAAACTTAAAGTTCGAAAGAGCACTAAAAATAATATATACAATCCCAAAAGAGTTATAATTACATTCTCCAAAAGTATCGAGTCAAACCACCAAAACAAAAACAAACATCCTAACTGTTCAACTATTACAAGCCAAACTAACTATACTAGTATACGAGCCAAAAGTCCCCGCGTCGGCCCCTGCTAAGGAAAACAAAAGGAATGGGGTAAGCTATATGCTTAGTAAGTAAACAGGGGCGAAAGCGTAAATTTCAAGCAACAGTTACACAATAAGAGTAAAGCAAAAGCAGAAAAGTAACATCACATAATAAGGATACAGGTGGCTCCAAAGCCAACTCATGTGCCATGCGTGATCTCCTGCCGACACTCCGTCGACCACAAATAATAGTCCGTAGAACTTCACTTGTACACCCACCGACACCTTATCACCCTCACTGGCCAGTCACCTCACAAACTTGCCCGGGCGAACGAAATCACAAACTTGAGCTTGAGTCACAAGCTCGGGTCACAAACTTGGTCACCTTCTCGGTGAACCGGATTCACAAAATTGGTTCATAAAATGAACCTACAAACTTGGTGACCTCAGACTAAGTTGGACTGCCTTCGACCAAGCCCTAACCGGCTCGAATAGTCCAACCAGGTCAAGAGTTCGCCCCAAACTCACAAACTTCACAAAATTATTCAAAATCACAAACTTTGCAAACTTCACAAACTTTATTCGAAAGTCGCCCCGAGCCACAAGCTCAAGGGTTTTGGTTCCAAAAGGTTCATATACATATGCCAAATACAATTATACATTCAAATTAGGGTTTAGGTCGAGTGCGATAAAGTACACCCTCGCCTAAGTGCCCTTTTCACATATTTCAAACACATAGCAAAGAAAACACACCAAACCGGCTTGAATACTTACACAAAGTACAAAAGTAGTACAAACGTGAAAATCACTTCGTGCGTGTTCGCTAGTAGGGCCCACCAGCTCCGCCTAGCTCACCACGATCTGAAATAGAAGATTGCATCACATGATGTCATAAACGGCCACTAACGTGCCCAAAACAAATAAAACAGCAACATCGGCACACGCAAGTACGGAAAGGGCACACGCACGCGTGCGGAAACGGCAAACGGCAGATTTGATACTCATTTCTAGTTCACCCATAAGTTGAGTTACGAATATCGGATTAAGGTGGATAAGATGCCAAATCGAAGCTTAAAGGATGAACAACAACTGTTATGAAGACATCCAGAACTGAAACTGGAGGCTTTAGTCCCAAATGAACCAAACACAATCACTTACGAAATCTGGCCAATGCACAAATGGTCAGTTTTGAGCGCAAACTGTTTTCTATGTTACACATGGTCAAAAGAGATGAAAATTGGCAGTTAGATAGTTCATTCCAAATGGAACAACTTTCATGAAGGTCGGCAATCCAAATTCGGAACGGAAATTGGTCATCAGGACCAAAACAGATTTCTGGTCATTTTCACGGGCAGGCCTTGTTTGCTCGGCTATATCTCAGGTTTTATAAATCCGATTCATGAAATTCCAAGGGCGTTAGAAAGCTCTGATATAGGGCTATAAGTTTGGTGTTTTGGTCGGAAGCCCAAACAGCTTGTAACTCAGTCAAATGTGAAGCCAAAGTTCCAGCCATAAACTTTCCAAAAACGTACCAGAATCACAAACCATATTTGACCTCAATATGCGGTAATGGCACCAAATTCACTACGGTTATCGGATGGGGGTGTAAGATCCACCGTTTCGAAGCTAAGAAACAGGGGTACAACAATGTAGAAGGCCACTCAGTCCAAATCCTAGCACAACTAGGTCAAATATGCAAAATACGAAACCAGAATTACCAAAACAGGTTTGCAAAACACAGAAAACTCTAATCGGTATATCTCAGTCCATACAAGTCCAAATGCCGAAATTCCAAAGGCATATGTTAGCTAAGACATCCAGCTACATTTCATCAGAAGACACCAACTTCAAAATCCAAACCAATTCCAATCAAAATGGCCAATTACCAGTACAGTTTTCGCATTCTGTCCAAAGCAGAAC
Source organism: Coffea arabica (assembly GCF_036785885.1). Classification (NCBI taxonomy): domain Eukaryota; kingdom Viridiplantae; phylum Streptophyta; class Magnoliopsida; order Gentianales; family Rubiaceae; genus Coffea; species Coffea arabica. The sequence goes on from NC_092325.1 coordinate 12,216,183, forward strand.
AGCTACAGTAATTTCGTCATATCTCATTCTACACTAAACCAAATGACCTGAAATTTTACAGGCACCTCAAACACATCAATACCTACAACTTTCATGTTTTGAGCAAAGTCAAATTCAGCCTCTATCTATGACCTAAAATTTCGGACAGAATGTTCAACCAAGAACCCTAATTTTCCAGAAATTCTTCCAAATTCAAAATTGATTGCAATTTCCTATCAAATGCACCTACTAGAGCCAAAACCCCTTATTACCAACCATCAAAAACAACCACACCATCAAGATCATATGAAACCAGAAAATTCCAAAAATAAAAATAAAAACTCAACCAATCATTCCAAACCATGAAATAAACCACAATTTCTAACACAATAGCCACCATTAGGCATAAATTCAACATCATTAGATATAGGAGGGTGTTCATATACCACTTACCAAGTAAACAAGAGAGAGGAAGTTGTAGAACACCTTAGCTCTCCACAAAAACTTCACCAAAGCACTCACTAGCACCAAGTGGTAGGATTTTATGGAGTAGAAACTAATTTAGGTGAATGGTTTTGGAAGATTGAGCTAAATGGAAGCTAAAATTGTTGAAGAGTTTCTTCTTCTTTGTCCAAGTGAGAGCCGGCCATGGAGTAGGAGGAAATGGTGATTTTTTAGCAATTTTTTCAAGATATTTACTCAATTTGGTCAAAAGTCAAAAGTGTGAATAGTTGCCACAAAGTCTAACCAATGGTTGTGTGACACTTGGCATCTCATTAAATGCAATTCAATCCTTTCTTTTCTCTCTCACATCAAACATTTCACACACTCTACTTATCTCTTAACACCCGATAAATTTTACACAGTATCCGGAATTTAACCTAATTGGCCGAATTTTTCCGAACTTTTCGCACTAGTGGGTCCCACGTCCAATATACGTTCTTATTTTCTCAAAAGCTAACCGATACTTGAAAAATCATCTATAACCCATATTTACTCATGAAAATTATCCTGGAGATTTTTCTAATAAAGAAAATGCGGAAAAAGGCGGGCGATAAATAACTCCACTTAAACTTTCTAATATTGTAACACTAGAGGTTTGCTAATCATTCAAACTTACTAAACCTTTGTAATTAAAACAAATCCTATATTTACTTACGTCAAGGCACACACTAGAATACCGAATATAAATTATAGCTTGAACCTTATAATAATAATACGTAAACTAGGATTTCCAAACTTAACCGAATTAGGGTTTCCTTCCTAGCCATAAAACCCTATTTTTTCCACACCGACTATCAACTAACCCTAATATCGACTTACGATCGGACTGGGGCCTCACAATCTCCCCCACTTAGGACAATTTCGTCCTCGAAATTAATTCGTTGATCAAAGCGTACCTTCAAAACCTGCCGAAGGGTCAATCGCCTCCTGTTGACCCATTGCATAGACTCTGGCTGGCCCTTTGGGTCGATTTTCCCCTGCATTTGACGGCTTAGCTGTAGTCCCTTCAGTCGGTGGCTTAGGTTTCTCCTTTTGTGACTTAGGGCACTGGGAGATCAGATGTTCTGCACTACCACACTTATAGCATCTTCGGATCGAACTGTTCTTCCAACAGTTTTCGTCAGTGTGATTGGCCCCACAGAAACCACAGATTGGCTTAACGCCTGCACTTGGCCCTCCACGCTGGGCACTCCTCTGGGGCTCTTGCCCTACTCGACCTCTTCCATAATTACCCTGGTTTAGGGTTCCTGCGCATCGGGGACCATCTGTTCCATGACTCTTCTTAGAAGGTAACTCACTTTGCGAGCTCTGTCCAGTCACAAAATGGCTCGAATCGGGTTGTCTTCGTTTCCTCTCATTAAAGGATTTTACCTGTCCCCTAGCTGTCTCAATCCGCTGTGCCTTTTCCAGTGCCTGGCCAAACGTGTCCAACTGAGCAGCTGCCAGTGCCTCCTGGATCTCCACATTTAAACCTTGAACGAAGCGGCGGATTCGTTTTCGCTCCGTTAGCACCAATTCCGGGGCAAAACGGGAGAGCTTTGTGAACTGGGTCTCGTACTCCGCTACACTCAGTGTCCCTTGACGCAAACGGATAAAATCATCTTCCCGTTTCTCTTGTACGATGGGTGGTAAATATTTTTCATTAAACTCTCGCGTAAAGTTAATCCAGGTCCAGGGGGTCTGTTCCCGCTCCCACTTGGCTCTGATCACATTCCACCAGGCTCGAGCGGCCCCCTCAAACTGGAAAACAGCAAAAGAAATCTGCCGCCCCTCCGAATACCTAAGTGCGGCAAATATATCTAGCATACGGTCCATCCAGGTTTCTGCTAAATCAGGATTAGGTCCTCCTATGAACTTAGGAGGTGCAAACTTTTGGAACCGTTCTAGGGCACGGTCCTCGCCCTCATGATTATGTCCCGGATTATGTCCAGGGTTTCCAACAGCATTCCCATGGCCCTGACCCTGTTGGTCAATCATACGTTCCATCAAGTCAGCCATTCGCTGGATGGCTGTAGCTACTTGGTCTGGTTCTTGTTCATGTTCCATTTCAGGGCTTCGTCCTCGCCCTCTACCTCTACCTCGAGTACCGGAGGCCATCTAAATGTCAAAAGTCTATGGACCCAAGCATAGCGTGTATTTAGTATTCAAACTAGAAACAAAACAAAAACACAAAATAGATACACGAAAGGTACGCAAAGGATAGGTGCAAAAGATAATACTCGAATATATACATTTATTTACAAAGTCACACCAAAAGATTTACACATTACCCGACCTCCAGTCGGTACAAAACCCAATATACACGAGCACTCCGGCTCCAAAATGTAGTCAATCACCGGGTAACAAAAGAAACCAGGCATACTGGTTATAACAAAATAAACATGGCAGATATAACAAAATAAACATATCAGATAGTCAAAAGGAAATCCCATCAACGGCCCTACGCGCCTCCCCTACGGAACCTACCTAATCCACTAGCACCGCCCCGGCGGCCCTAGGGTGCAAACCTAAAGAATAGGTCCAAATAGCTAACTTCAATATTAAGTAAGAACCAAATCGATTCACACTGGGACTGGCCATCTCCAAGTGCAATCAACTCAATCCCCACTTTGCCCTATGGAAAAATTACAAAAGTCAATATCAAAATCTTAGCATTCAATATTTACCTTAATAGCCAAGTATCCCACAGTCCGGCATCCTAAACTTCAAGCCTAAGATACACTACAGAGATCTGAAGCGTAAGCTCTGATACCAACTGTGACGACCCCACTTCTCCCAAGGGCGAACCCAAGGGTATCGGCGGGCCGCCTGCCTAGCTCGCGCCAGGACTCAAAACTTAAAGTTCGAAAGAGCACTAAAAATAATATATACAATCCCAAAAGAGTTATAATTACATTCTCCAAAAGTATCGAGTCAAACCACCAAAACAAAAACAAACATCCTAACTGTTCAACTATTACAAGCCAAACTAACTATACTAGTATACGAGCCAAAAGTCCCCGCGTCGGCCCCTGCTAAGGAAAACAAAAGGAATGGGGTAAGCTATATGCTTAGTAAGTAAACAGGGGCGAAAGCGTAAATTTCAAGCAACAGTTACACAATAAGAGTAAAGCAAAAGCAGAAAAGTAACATCACATAATAAGGATACAGGTGGCTCCAAAGCCAACTCATGTGCCATGCGTGATCTCCTGCCGACACTCCGTCGACCACAAATAATAGTCCGTAGAACTTCACTTGTACACCCACCGACACCTTATCACCCTCACTGGCCAGTCACCTCACAAACTTGCCCGGGCGAACGAAATCACAAACTTGAGCTTGAGTCACAAGCTCGGGTCACAAACTTGGTCACCTTCTCGGTGAACCGAATTCACAAAATTGGTTCATAAAATGAACCTACAAACTTGGTGACCTCAGACTAAGTTGGACTGCCTTCGACCAAGCCCTAACCGGCTCGAATAGTCCAACCAGGTCAAGAGTTCGCCCCAAACTCACAAACTTCACAAAATTATTCAAAATCACAAACTTTGCAAACTTCACAAACTTTATTCGAAAGTCGCCCCGAGCCACAAGCTCAAGGGTTTTGGTTCCAAAAGGTTCATATACATATGCCAAATACAATTATACATTCAAATTAGGGTTTAGGTCGAGTGCGATAAAGTACACCCTCGCCTAAGTGCCCTTTTCACATATCTCAAACACATAGCAAAGAAAACACACCAAACCGGCTTGAATACTTACACAAAGTACAAAAGTAGTACAAACGTGAAAATCACTTCGTGCGTGTTCGCTAGTAGGGCCCACCAGCTCCGCCTAGCTCACCACGATCTGAAATAGAAGATTGCATCACATGATGTCATAAATGGCCACTAACATGCCCAAAACAAATAAAACAGCAACATCGGCACACGCAAGTACGGAAAGGGCACACGCACGCGTGCGGAAACGGCAAACGGCAGATTTGATACTCATTTCTAGTTCACCCATAAGTTGAGTTACGAATATCGGATTAAGGCGGATAAGATGCCAAATCGAAGCTTAAAGGATGAACAACAACTGTTATGAAGACATCCAGAACTGAAACTGGAGGCTTTAGTCCCAAATGAACCAAACACAATCACTTACGAAATCTGGCCAATGCACAAATGGTCAGTTTTGAGCGCAAACTGTTTTCTATGCTACACATGGTCAAAAGAGATGAAAATTGGCAGTTAGATAGTTCATTCCAAATGGAACAACTTTCATGAAGGTCGGCAATCCAAATTCGGAACGGAAATTGGTCATCAGGACCAAAACAGATTTCTGGTCATTTTCACGGGCAGGCCTTGTTTGCTCGGCTATATCTCAGGTTTTATAAATCCGATTCATGAAATTCCAAGGGCGTTAGAAAGCTCTGATATAGGGCTATAAGTTTGGTGTTTTGGTCGGAAGCCCAAACAGCTTGTAACTCAGTCAAATGTGAAGCCAAAGTTCCAGCCATAAACTTTCCAAAAACGTACCAGAATCACAAACCGTATTTGACCTCAATATGCGGTAATGGCACCAAATTCACTACGGTTATCGGATGGGGGTGTAAGATCCACCGTTTCGAAGCTAAGAAACAGGGGTACAACAATGTAGAAGGCCACTCAGTCCAAATCCTAGCACAACTAGGTCAAATATGCAAAATACGAAACCAGAATTACCAAAACAGGTTTGCAAAACACAGAAAACTCTAATCGGTATATCTCAGTCCATACAAGTCCAAATGCCGAAATTCCAAAGGCATATGTTAGCTAAGACATCCAGCTACATTTCATCAGAAGACACCAACTTCAAAATCCAAACCAATTCCAATCAAAATGGCCAATTACCAGTACAGTTTTCGCATTCTGTCCAAAGCAGAACAGCTACAGTAATTTCGTCATATCTCATTATACACTAAACCAAATGACCTGAAATTTTACAGGCACCTCAAACACATCAATACCTACAACTTTCATGTTTTGAGCAAAGTCAAATTCGGCCTCTATCTATGACCTAAAATTTCGGACAGAATGTTCAACCAAGAACCCTAATTTTCCAGAAATTCTTCCAAATTCAAAATTGATTGCAATTTCCTATCAAATGCACCTACTAGAGCCAAAACCCCTTATTACCAACCATCAAAAACAACCACACCATCAAGATCATATGAAACCAGAAAATTCCAAAAATAAAAATAAAAACTCAACCAATCATTCCAAACCATGAAATAAACCACAATTTCTAACACAATAGCCACCATTAGGCATAAATTCAACATCATTAGATATAGGAGGGTGTTCATATACCACTTACCAAGTAAACAAGAGAGAGGAAGTTGTAGAACACCTTAGCTCTCCACAAAAACTTCACCAAAGCACTCACTAGCACCAAGTGGTAGGATTTTATGGAGTAGAAACTAATTTAGGTGAATGGTTTTGGAAGATTGAGCTAAATGGAAGCTAAAATTGTTGAAGAGTTTCTTCTTCTTTGTCCAAGTGAGAGCCGGCCATGGAGTAGGAGGAAATGGTGATTTTTTAGCAATTTTTTCAAGATATTTACTCAATTTGGTCAAAAGTCAAAAGTGTGAATAGTTGCCACAAAGTCTAACCAATGGTTGTGTGACACTTGGCATCTCATTAAATGCAATTCAATCCTTTCTTTTCTCTCTCACATCAAACATTTCACACACTCTACTTATCTCTTAACACCCGATAAATTTTACACAGTATCCGGAATTTAACCTAATTGGCCGAATTTTTTCGAACTTTTCGCACTAGTGGGTCCCACGTCCAATATACGTTCTTATTTTCTCAAAAGCTAACCGATACTTGAAAAATCATCTATAACCCATATTTACTCAAGAAAATTATCCTGGAGATTTTTCTAACAAAGAAAATGCGGAAAAAGGCGGGCGATAAATAACTCCACTTAAACTTTCTAATATTGTAACACTAGAGGTTTGCTAATCATTCAAACTTACTAAACCTTTATAATTAAAACAAATCCTATATTTACTTACGTCAAGGCACACACTAGAATACCGAATATAAATTATAGCTTGAACCTTATAATAATAATACGTAAACTAGGATTTCCAAACTTAACCGAATTAGGGTTTCCTTCCTAGCCATAAAACCCTATTTTTTCCACACCGACTATCAACTAACCCTAATATCGACTTACGATCGGACTGGGGCCTCACATTGAAAGCCTACTCTATTTAACCGCAAGTTGACCTGATATTATGTTTTGCTGTTTGCTTGTGTGCTAGATTTCAATCTTGTCCAAAAGAATCACATTTGAACGCAGTTAAAAGGATTTTTAGGTATTTGAAAGGTACACTAGACTATGGTCTTTGGTATGCTAGATCTTGTGAATTTGCTCTATATGGATATTCGGATGCGGATTTTGGTGGTTGTCGTGTGGACAGAAAAAGTACTAGTGGAACTTGTCACTTTCTTGGCAATTGCTTAGTTTCTTGGTTTAGCAAAAAATAAAATGCAATCTCTTTGTCTACAACCGAAACCGAATATATTGCCGCTAGTACATGTTGTGCTCAACTTTTATGGATGAATCATACCTTGAATGATTTTGGATTGTTATATGACTGCATGCCTATATTCTGTGATAATACTAGTGCTATCAATTTGACCAAAAATCCAATTCAGCATTCTAGGACAAAACATATAGATATAAAGCACCACTTTATTCGCGATCTTGTTCAAAAAGGTGAAGTTTGTGTGAATTATGTTTGCTCTAAAGATCAAATTGCTGATATTTTTACAAAAGCTTTGCCATTGGATCAATTCATTCATCTAAGATCAAAATTAGGGATAATCGAAAAATCATCTTAAAAAATTTTTCTCTGTTCAAAGCTTTGCCATTGAAGTTTCTCTGTTTTGTAATGTCCAAAACTGGACATATGTTTGTAATGTTTGTGAATGGTTGAATCTTTACATTTTGTTTGTGAATGGCTGTGAATAACTGTGTAAGATCATTTTGCTCTGAATGGTTGGATATATTACATTTTGAATTTTGTGATGACAAAAAGGGAGAGAGATGGTATAGATATGAATACGGATAATATGGATAATAAGTAGCCAAGTGAGGGGGAGTTCTACGATTGAGGGGGAGCAATTTTTTTGTTGTTGTTGTTGTTTTTCAATTGAGTGAGAAAGGGGGAGCCTATTTGAAGTCATCAAATTTCATTTCAAACTTTTGTTTTGTCATCATCAAAAAGGGGGAGAATGTTATTCTTGATTTTGATGATCACAAAAGCACTTTGAAATGTTTATCTAATTCTCTCCAAACATAAAAGTTTTGCTTTTTAGAGAATCAGGTATAAAGGAATCAAGGATAGAAAATCAATCAAAAGAAGAAGCAAAAACAGGGTACTCATACCGGACGTCCAAAAGGAATCTGTCGGACGTCCGAAAGGATGAAGAACATCAAGAAGGAAACTCTGTCGGACGCTTGTAAGGAAGCATCGGACGTCCAAAAGGATCGGACGTATGCTTCGGACGCACATCGATCTCATCGGACGTCCTAAAAATTCCACAAAGTGTTGATGACTCTCTGTCGACGATCGGACGCTGATGTTGTCGGACGATAATATCCCATAGGACGTCCGAACGACAACTTGGCTGATTTTCGGACGATGGGATCGGACGATGATTAATCTGTCGGACGTCCGACGGGCCCAACGGCTAGCTGACTCTTCATCTGCTTACTATTCGTTGGAAGCATTATTGAAACCAATTTTTGGTCCCCTTTAAATACAAACGTTTCTGAACCAGTGAGGGACTTTTGCACACTTTGTTTACAAGATCTTAAAAGATATTTTAGTTAGAAAATAGTCTCCCAAGCAAGATTTGTTCTCCAAGTGGTGTGAATTTCTTGTAAGCACTTCTCTTATGTTTGAAATTTTCAATAGTGTAGCTTTGTTGAGGGTTATCTGAGTGATAGTAAAACTTCCTATCTTGACTAAGTGAGGCTTGGGGCAAGGAGGAAGTGTTCCCTCCATTGTACATTGAGTTGATTTTGTTCTTCAAAGAGAAGGTGCTCATCTTTGTGATTGGTCTTCAAGTTTGAGTAAAGCTTGGTAGACAATTGTTTTGATACTCTATCTTATTCTTTTTGTTTAATAAAATTCTCATTGCTTATATACTCTCTTATTTCTGATCAACATTGTTCTCTTCTTTAAATTTACTTGGTTGATCACTACTAAAAAAGAAGGTAAATTTTTATTAAAGAAAAAGTGCATAAACTCAATTAAGGTTTTTTAATCAACCTAATTCACCTCCCTCTTAGGTTGTCTTTGGGCCTTACACAACCTCATATGTTTCTCCTCGTACTACAAAGGCCTAATTATGTGCTGATTTCTTGCAATTAGCTCCTACAGTAATTGCAATTCGAACCATTGCTTGACCTTTTCATTATTTATGGGTCTTGAAGTTTCCCAAAATGTTTAATTGGGTTTGAATGCTTGGTTAATATTTGCAATTGGGTCCTTGGTAGTTTTTTCTATTTTAGAAAATTTGATGAATAATTTACCTTCTTTGAAATTATGCATTATTTGAGTTCATTTAAGTTGCAATTAAGAGGGATTTGATGATTTGTTAAGTTTAACTTGTTTTGTTTGATTATATGTTACTATTAAATTGGTGCCTTGACCCCTTTATGGTTTTTGAAGCTAATTTCTCTTTTATTAGATTTCCATTGCAAGGGAGGTAACCTCTATCCTCTTGATTTTATTTCTCCTACGTGCTCCTACGTGTTATGTGTGAATATGCATGCTTTAATTCGCTTTTCATTTTTAATTGCCTATTTCGCTTTCTTTTTATTTTGTTTTCTTAATTGGCAAATCATTTGAGGGCATTTGAACCCCAATTTATAATAGCTAGATTTTGATGTCTCTTTTGAAGACATGTCTTAGCTAGCCAATGTAATAGTTAGGATTTACTTTTCTAAGTATTCCCCTTTTAGATTGTAGTAGGCATCCCCCTTTGTAATAGATAGGGTTTGCGTGCTATGTGTTTGTGTGTGCCTATATGCCTATGTGTTTAATCGCTTTCCCTAGGATTATGCATCTAGACAAGCATGCTTATGTGTTATGTGCTCTATGTGATTTATGTGTTTACATGCTTTTAGTGGGTCTTACATAATTTATTTGATTGTAACCGATGTGTGACGTCACCACACTAGTCCAATGCTAGTTGTGGTCAATTTCTCGAATCCACACTAGTCCAACGCTAGTTGTGGCTCTTTGTTCCGACTTTTCTCACTAGTCCAATGCTAGTGGGAAATTGTAGACATGGGCTAGTCCAACACTAGACCCTTAGGAGCCCCTCTGTGACAGCCCCACTTTCCCCTAAGGCGAACCAAAGGGGTTGGCGGACTGCCTGCCCAGCTCTCGCCAGGACTACGGATCAGATTAGCGCGATCTAATACTTTTCGGGTCATACAACCGCGTGAAAACCAGTCGAACCCACAAAATAAGAAAAAAACAAAGTCGGAGTCGGCCATGAAGAGGAACCGACACGTCAAAACCCAACCAAACGTCAAGCAAATATTTACATCTCACAAGTTAGCATATACTTCCCAAAAGGGGCATACCAAAGTGATTCAAAAGTGGATACATGTACAGTTTGCCAAATCCAAAAGAGAAACGGACCAAAAGTACATTTAGGGTTTTAATACATGAGCTATACAAAAGATATGTCCAACTAGCTCAAGTCGGCAACCGATTATCAAATCCAGTCCAAAAGTATTTATTTTCCTGTAAGGAAAACAAAAGGAACAGAACGGGGTGAGCTTGCGCTCAATGAGGTACCAAACAGATAGCAATAAAGTCATGGCATTTCACATTTAACAAATCAGATACACATGTCAGATGTAAAGCAAAGGAACTAATGATTCAAATCAGAAGGATACGGGTGGCTCTCAGGAGCCAAATTTCCAGCGCAGTACTTGATCCAAACCGGTTGACTCTCCGTCAACGTATATAGAACCAAAACGTCCGTAGACCCCTCTTTACACCGAATTCCGTCCACCAAACACCCCTTTACCGGGCCCGCTCACCGTAACCGAACAGAAATGGTAATACTCGAGTATACCGGAATCAAGGGTCTCAATACCCAAAAATCCCCGAACAGACTACCGTGGTTCGTTATCTAATCGTCCAGGCCCTTGCCGGCCCGACTCGAATAACTTAGCCACAGGATTGAGCTCATAGGTCATAGAAATCCGAACAGATGCAGACACAGATAACATATTCAAATTTTGCATAGTAAATTGGCATATGAACAGACTAGAGAACGAGTGTGATAAAGTACACCCCCGTCTCGAACAAATAAACAGATTGCAGAGCAGAAATCAAGTTAAACAGCAATGGAGGGGAGTGGTACACTCACCGGCTCAACTTCAAAAGTTTTCACTTCAGATTGGCCTTAATCGCCAAGAAACCCTAAAATAATCAAAATAAACCAATTGAAGGTTTTACTTCCAGAATCGAGTAAACAGAATGCACATGTGAGGCTCGACTACTAGTCGTATGCCTCGCCAAATAATTACTAATGCAAGGGTGCAAAAACATGATTTTCTTGAAAACAAAAAGATAACATCAAGACCTAGGCGCAAACAACCCAGAAGCCCTTCATTTCCATCAAAAGGCAAATCCAACTTAAAGAACCAAACGGCCTAGAAAATCGGGCAGCACTTCCCCTAAATTTCTTACTTTTCCAGCCATTAAGGCTTCATTATTTCCTCAAATCAATCCCAACACCTCACACAAAAGTCATCTCATTCCCTAAAGCCGTTCACTAGGCTCAAAGTAGTACAAGTACAAAAGTTAGCTAGAAAATGACCGGAATAAGAGTAAGCCTTAAAACCATGCCAACCAATAGGGTTTCATAAAGCCATGCCAATCACAACCCCAATAAGGTTTCATATGCATAAATGAGCATAATAGCAAACCAGAAATTAGAAAATGGCCTTAGTCTTGGCCCCAAATAGAAAACTGTTTTGCCCTTATTATGCGGTAATGGTGTAAAATTCTCTACGGTTATCGGATGGGGGTGCAAGATGCACCGTTTCGAAGCTATGAAACAGAGCTACAATAATGTAGAAGGCCACTCAATCCAGTTCCTAACACAACTAGGTCAAATATACGAAATACTATACCAGAATTCCCAAAACAGGTTTGCAAAACGCAGAAAACTGTAATCGGTATATCTCAGTCCATACAACTCTAAATGCCGAAATTCCAAAGGCATAAGTTAGCTAAGTCATCCAGCTAAATTTCATCAGAATACACCAACTCCAAAATCCAAACCAAAACCAGTCAAAATGGCCAAATACAAACTCAGTTTTCGCATTCTGATCAAAGCAGAACAGCTACAGTAATTTCGTCATAACTCACTCTACACTAATCCAAATGCCCTGAAATTTTACAGGCACCTTATACACATCAATACCTACAACTTTCATGTTTTGAGCAAAGTCCAATTCGGACTCTAACCCAGTGATCTAAAACCGGACAGAATTGGGGTTCAAGAACCCTAACTTTTCAAATTTCACACCAAATCCAAAATTGATTGCATTTAACCACAATTCACACTCACTAGAGTCATTTCCAACCATTACAATTCATCATACAAGCCCCCAACATCAAGATCATATTAAACCAGAAAAAATCCCAATAAAATAAAAACTTCACCAAAACTCTTCAAATCAAGAAATAAATCACACTTTCACACACTCATGCCACTTCTAAGCATCATATAACCATCATTAAAGGTAGTAGGGTGTTTCAAGCTTCACTTACCAAGAAACAAGAGAGAGGAAGATGTGGAGCACCTTAGTCCTTCAAACAAAGTTCACCAAACAACTTGCTAGCACTAGAAGGAAAGTTTTTATGGAGTGAAATCTTGTTTATGGCCTTGATTGAGATGATTTGCTAGTAGAAACTTGAAGATTGGAGAAGTTTTCCTTCTTGCAAGAGTGAGAGAGAGAGCCGGCCAAACAAGAGAGAAAAATGGTGATTTTTTGGTGAATTTTGGATATTTAATCCCTTGGTCAAATAAGTCAAAACAATGAATAGTAATTCTTAAAAGTTCAACCAATAAGAAAATGACACGTGGCACCTTATTAAATGCATTCCTATCCTTCTTTTCTCTCTCACATCAATCACTTCACACACTCTACTTATCCCTTAACACCCGATAAATTTTAAACAGTATCCGAAACTTAACCTTATTGGCGGAATTTATCCGAACTTTTCGCACTAGTGGGTCCCACGTCCACTATTTACTCTTAATGTTCTAAAAATTCTCCAATGCTAGAAAAATCATCTTAAAACTATAATTGCTCATAAAATCTACCAGAAAAATATTCCTAGGCCCGAAAATGCAGAAAACATGCAATTAAGGGGGAAATAAACCATAGGAAAAATATTAGGGCAAAACGGGTTCTCACACCCTCGAGCGTTAGATCATGGTTGTGTGACACTTCATCTCATGCATGTTTTCACCTTTAGGGTTTTACCATGTTGCATGACACTTTCTTATATATGTACATCCTTTATCCCATATTCCCTTCTACTTATATCTCCTATTCCGTATTTTCCTTTATATATATATTCTTTACCCCTTTGTATGAAACATGACATTAGACTTGCATTTCATCTAAGCATTAGACCTAGGTTAGTACAATTGCTTGATTAGACTAGGAAAAACCCCTTGGATATGGGATATGGACGAGTTTGGCTTCTCTAGCCTTAGCACGCTCGCATTCCCTCTATTAAAGGGAACATTGAGTCACGAACATTAGTCCCCCGCACCCATTATGATGCATTCCTTTAGGTCATACACATTTGTATATTATTATTTTCTTTACTTTTTCTTTCTTTCGAGTCTCATGACTTGCATTATTTGTGACTTCTTCGAAGAGTCTGTATTGGGCGTCACAATTAATGTGATTGGTACCAAGTAAACTTTGAAAATACATTTCGATCCCCTGATACCCTCTTAGGTCTAGGATTTGCATTCATATAGTACATCCAAATGTGATAAATTTTTAGGTTAAAATAAGAAAATCTTTGACTAAATCGCGCAACTAACCTTGGTTAGGTTGAAAGGGTGCCTTGGATTCTTATCCTTGCCTTCCCTTTCTTCAAATGTGACTCCCGAATCTTTTTCTCTGATTTTCGTAGACTTGGAGTCGTTTAAAAAGGGTTCAAATTCATTTTTAGGTGACTTGATACACCTTAACTCTATACCAAGTGGCGACTCCATTTTTCGTTCAAAAAACCCTTTTTAAACTACATTTTGGGTCAAATCGTCGCATTTTCAAGTCCCATTTAGACCCATGTTTTTTTCAAAAATTCATTTTCCAATAAAAAATTGAATCAAAAGTCATTTTTTCTAAACTCGTCATTTATTTTATTTATTTTATAAAAAATGGGGCGCGACAGCTGGCGACTCCACTGGGGACTTAGAAAGTCCGAGTAAATTTGATTTAGTCAATCCTTTTCTTCTTTTAACCTTTTCATATATCGCATTTGGATGTTTAGGGTTGCATTTTTCCTTTGTTAGGATTTTTGCATTTCGCGCGTATCAACTCTCTCCCTCACACATTTGCGTACGATTGATTTGATGGGTGAATGATTTATATGATGTGATCTCGCGCTTTGCATTGCATTTGGGTGGGAGGATATTACCTTAGAGCCTCGCGTTGGTTCTCGATCCCTCCCTTCCAAACGAAGTACTTCATACGTGCATGTATAGTTTTATTTATCCTATTTTTTTTTTCTTTTTCGTGGGCGCCATCCCACACCTCCTTGTAGGATTAGGATTGATTGCCTTGGGTAGGCGGATGGTGTGCTCTGCGCCCATAGCGCTACCTAAGGAATCACTCGAGCCACCGATCGAAGGCTCTGGGAGTGATGACCCTTCGCCTTTAGGTCTGAAGGCTTGGGAGCCGAAACCTTATTGAGTCTAGATGCATTAGTGAGCCAAACCTCATGCATCCATATTAGAATTACCTAGGGTAGAGTCGACCTTACCCTATTAAGGACACTATGCACGAGGGGAGGGGTCCTACCCTTTTTTCCTTACTTATCTTTGTTGCTTTTTATATCATCTAATTACCCAACGTGTTATGTGATTATGTGTTGAACTGACGTTTCATTGTCTCTTGTCTTTTGCATTCACAAACGTTAGGAAAATAAGATGTCTGGCATGATCCACTTTTAGGACCTACCCTTATAGATAGGCTATTGCACGTTTAGAAATTTCAGTATATTTCATTCGTAAATTAATAATGGCATGTCATTTTTAGGCCTACCCTGGCATATTAAAGGGTTCCTTATGTCACATTTTCATGTAAATTGCATATTTTATTGTTTTAATAAATTGGCATCATGCATCCACCTTAGAAGGGAATGCCATTTAGGGGATCCCGTATTATGAACAAACCGCCCTATGTCTCGGATATATAATCCAATGAGACTTGCACGTTTATATTTCCTGTACTGTCCGAAGGGGGAGTGCACGAGGTAAGGTAGGATCCGATCTTTTCAAAGACGGCAAAGCAATTTTTGCACATTGGAATATGGGCATCTAACACTCATCTTTTGGCCATTTTTAACAAAATTGGTAAGCAATTCCCTTGCGTAAAGGATATTAATTTGAAGAAATTCATAAATAATTTCCCATTGTTGAGACGATAAATATATGGAGGCCAAACCTTGATTTTAGAAGGCTCATAGACTAATGCATCGCAATGAGTTTTGAAACTACCAATGGGTAGACAATTCAATTGATTTTCAAATGAACCATCAAATTCATCCAGTCCATTTTATCAATTCACTCGTTTTTAGGGCAATTTAGTCGTTGTTGAATAACTCATCAATTTTGTCCGCTCCATTTGACCAGTTTGCCTATTTTTAGGGCAATTCGATCGATTTTGAATAAATCATTATTTCACTCGATCTGTTTGGTCAATTTCTTTCATTCAATTCATTTGATTATTTTACTTCATTTTTAGGGTTATCCATTCAATTTTGAATAAATAATCATCAATTTCAATCAATTCATTTGACCAATTTACCCTTTTTGGGTGATCTGGTCGATATTTGAATAAATCATCAATTTCAATCAATTCATTTGACCAATTTACCCTTTTTTGGTTAATCTGGTCGATTTTTGAATAAGTCGTCAATTTCATCCTATCCATTTGACCCGCTTATTCCCTTTTAGGGTTTAAGTCTAAGGTTCACTGAATAAATTAATCGAGACATTGCAACCCTTTCAAGAGCAGGCTCTTTTGCACATCATGCGTCGATCAAAACAAGCAATCCATTCGGACTTTGTTCTCATTTTTAAGACAGATGTCTCTTTTCACTCCAATTGGCCAAGTTTTCAAATCATTTTTTCACTCAATCAGTTAATCGGATTCATCAAGTATGGTATAGTGCCTACCTCAGAGGATTACATTATGTTAGGCCTACCCTTGGCACAAAAAAGATCCTCCAATAGGACATGCATCCGAATTACTTTAATTTTTACTAACTCCTGTCTTTTTCTTTTCTTTTTGACAATAGTCAATCAAGAAGGGCATCTAAAAAGGGTTTTCCTACATTCTCAGGTAGTAATTACAAATATAGCTACCCGAAGAAGCCCCATTATCACCCGATCACGTAGCCGAACTTCAAGAGATAGTGTAAACATGAGTACCCATCCAGAATCATCTGATAGGCCCGCAACCACATCACCGATTGACTCGGCAAATCTGGGAGCTCAACTGAGCGAAATTCTAAACTGATTTAATGAGCTAAGCGTTGAAATGATGGCCCAACGGCGCGTAATCGATCAACTGGTAGCCGGTGGTGCTAGCGGTGAACAACATGAGCCCTTACCCCCTGGCCAATCTGAATCTCAACCCATATTCTTACCTTATATTCAAACCTTTGTTACTTCGCAAGTTATAAATCCACCTGAAGAAGCCTCTCTCTATCCCACTCACGGCCCACCACCTACTTATGCACCTAACATCCAAATTAACCATTCTCATGCCCAAATTCTCCAAAGTTATCCACCAATTGCTATGAGCATGCCATTCGAACCTCAGGGACCCCATTATTACTCTACCGCTGAGCCATTTACCCTAGATACCGCTGCCCAAGGAAAAGCTGAAGTTGGGGAATCATCTGCTCCAGTGGATAAAAACTTGCTAAAGAGATTGGATCGGTTTGAAGAGTTCATAAGGAAAAACCAAGGTTTGAACAAGCAAGGAGGTTTGGACTACAACGAGCTGTGCCTGTTTCCGAATACGCAATTGCCAATGGGTTTCAAAGCACCCAAATTTAGCAAGTATGATGGAACTGGCAATCCCAAAACACACCTTCGGATGTTTGCAAACAAGCTAGGGAAGCCGATAGATGATGAGAGTCTACCTATGCGCTTATTTCCCGAAAGTCTAGAAGGCGAGGCGTTGGATTGGTATTCCAATTTGAAGCCTGAGGATATGAGATCTTGGATGGATTTGTCAACTGCTTTTATGAGGCAGTACGAATACAATTGCGAGCTTGCTCCAACGAGGACCACATTGGAGGGGACTAAGAGGAAACCATCGGAGGACCACAAGACGTATGCGAGGAGATGGAGAAAATTGGCTGCCAATGTGGAGCGTCCCATGACTAAAAATGAGATTGTTCGCACGTTCATCAAAACTCATGACCCGCCCTATTTTGAGGAAATTTTTCGAATGACTGGGTGTTCCTTTGCCGAAATTGTCAATAAATTGGAAGAATTTGATGAGTTTGTGAAGGCCGGAAAAATTGTTAATGTGTCAACATTGAAGATGCAACTAGAGGCTCTGTAAGGCCAGAATAACAGTGGGAAGAAATCCCAATTTAAGGGAAAAGAAGAGGAAACTACTTTTGTTGGGGATCAGTTTGAGATCCCGAAATTTATTGCGTTTTTCATGATCTTGTTTTAGAATTGAAGGTATTATGTTTAATTGTTACTTGTTTCTTAATGACTTGTTCTGATGAATTGTAGCCTTTTGAATCTAGTTTTCGACACCATAAACCATTCTCAATTTGAACTTGTATTGAGTGAGTGGTGATCTGAGTTCGAAAGTGCAGCAAAGCTGCAAAAGTGGAAATCTTCCTTTTCTTGCTAGCCAAATGGTTATGTTAGTTTTGGGATGTATTGTTTTGAAAATTTTGATGTCAAACACCCATCCATTACTCATCAAATGTTTATAGACCCTTGGTTTCAAAGACGGAGTGGATTGGGGTTGGTTTTAGTGGACAAAACTTTTGGAAAAGAAGGAGAACTAAGGTTGGCAGACTTACTTTAAAAATTTTCCCAAACTTTGGTCATTTCATTAAATGATTTTCCATGGGATTTGTTTCGTGAAATTGGATAGAGAAATAGTTGTCATATGGAAGTTTAAGTGTACCAAATTTGGTGTAATTTCAATGCCATTTCGATATCCAAATGATGCCCTAAAGATTGTTTGGCAAATCTGGAACTTCACTGTTCTAGTGGTGAAATTTAACCAACTTTAGACTGTGACATCTTCTTACTAAAAACTCCAAATTTAGTTCCGTTTATTGTGTTTGAAACCTTGTTTGGAACTCTTATTGTGTTACGAATTTCAAAGGCTAGTTCACTTTCTGTGAATTTTGCCGAATTTCCAAAGATTGCAGAAAAACAAGACTGAATCTGCCTCGCTTGCTCAGATCAGCCATTTTGGGCTGAAAAAATGAATGCCTCAGTTTAGAATCTTGGAAAAATGTCTTCTAGGAAATTTTAGTACTTTGAACCTAGTTTCCAACGGTGTAAAGTTTTCCATTTTTGGATGTGCGAAACTCAAGATTCGATTTTCCAAAGATCATCATGCAAAGTTGAAATTTCCCAATTTCTTATGAAATGAGTTTTTGAGAACTCGTTACTCTTTCTTTTACACTCAATTTCATGGATGGACTTGGATGTACTATTTTAAATAACTTGGATGTACCCTATATTAGTGTTGGATCAACCTTTATAGAAATGAAAACTAGAATAAGAAATTAGTAGGAATATAATATGAGAATATAGAAGTGAGGGGTAATTGTTAGAATAACTCTTGACCAACCTTGACCAAGACTAGAATTATGTCTATCCAGTTGAAGTTTCATGCAGCTTTATTCCTCATTTTTTTTTCTCTTGCTTTGGTCGGTTCTAGAGAGAGGGGAGGTGAGAGATATTTCTTCTTCATTTTTCCAGCCAAGAGAGTAGGAAAAGTCAAGGAAAGCTGCAGGAATTTTTTTTCCTTTGTCCTACTCCAATTTCCCAACCGTGACAGATATACTTCTCCATTGCCTTCATTTTTGACCAAGTCCAAGTAGCATGCAAGTTGACTAAGCCAAATTTACCTTCTCTTGTTTCTTTTCTTCAGCTCAACCACCGAGAGAAAGAAAAACAATGACAAACAAGACTGGTCACTTGTTTTGTCTCACTTTAGCCGAGAGAGAGTAGAGAGAGTTGAGAGGAAAATTTTGTGCCATGCTTCAACCTTCCAGCCGAGAGGAGCTTGAGAGAAGAATAACGAAATTTCTCTTGTTTTGCTTCCACTTCAGCCAAGAGGAACCAGAGAAAGAACACTTAAAGGAAGCTTGTGTCTTACTTCCATTTCCAGCTTGCTTGATCGGGTAGAAGGACCAAAACAGGGGAGTTAACTTCTAGCTTGCGTCAAAGGTAACATGACTTGGAATTTCAATTTCTTTCACATACTTTAGAGGGCTTTTGATATATGTTTGGTTGAGGTTGGATTGAGGTAGAAACAGGTTGTAGAGACTTACTTTATTGCTGGAAATTTTCCAGCTTGGATTGAACTAGGAATAACCATTTGTTTTCTAGATTTTGGCTCTTGTTTTGCTGCAAGTTACTAGGGAATCCTTGAATCCCTTTTGCTAGATGAAGCTTGATGTAAATATAGCATCCATGTGAGCTAGTGGTTGCTAAAATGAAATTTCCAGATTTGACCGAGGGAGAAACATGAGCTCAATTTACAGCTTTTCTTGTGAAATTTTGAGGCGTTTCCACTAGGAAGTTTTGCTATAAATGTTATATTTCTTGTTTCGTATGATATATAGCATGTTGTCTTTGATCTTGGTAGAAAATTGCTGGCTTAGATGTGAGATTGGCAGCAGTAAAGTTGAAGTAACTCTTGTGAAAGCTTGAAATTGTCCGAAGTGGAAGAGAGGAAGAGTTGAGCTTCACCTTTGGTTTTTGTTGAAATTTGATGCTGAAATTATGTTAAAGTTGCTGATATGAATGTCATACTGAAGTGTATGAGTGGTTTGAATAAATTTTTGTCATTTTAAAAGAGAAAAGGAGTTTTTCACAAGTGAAAAATGAGTTTCCAGATTTTCGGCTTTCACTGACCAGTCTCAGTAAAATGCTTATATCTTGATGTAGAAAAATCCGATTGAGGTGCCGTCAGTGGCATCGGAAACTAGACTCATGGCCCTTCGTTCTATAAAAATTTCATATTTTTCCTCCTGGTGTACTGCTGTCCGTGATTCCTCAAAGTAGGCTGTCCTGCTTGAATGTCCTATTTTTGCAGGAAAATGAATTTGTAACTTAGATGATGAATCTGCCCTGTATGGTTACCCATAGTTAGAGGCCGAATTGGCCTTAGCACAAAACATGAAAGTTGTAGGGAATGATATTTTAGAGATTCCTGCGAAATTTCAGGTCAATCGGAGTAGCGTAGCTTGTGAAAAGATGGAATTACCCTTGCTGTCCTGTTTCTACCCGAACTTGAGAACTGCGATTGTAATTGGTTAATTTGGTTGGGAATTCTTCAGAATTGGTTATTGAGGTCTTCTGATGAAATGTAGCCCTGTATCTTAGCTTTCGGATGGCTTTGGAATTACTGGATTTAGACTTAGGTAGCCTGATTTAGGATGTTTGCACCAGAATGCATTTTGTGAACCTATTTTTCCGGTTCTGGTGTAGTATATTGCATTTTTGACCTAGTTAAACTCAAAACTGGGCAGAGTGACCTTCTTCAACACTGTAGCCCTATCTCTTAGCTTCGAAATGGTGGGTCCTGGACCTTCATCCGATAATCGTAGTGCTTTTGGTGCCAAAACCGCAAAATGATGTCAAAAACTATTTTTTTGGGTTAACACTTAACCCCATTTCCGGATTTTTCTGGTTTCCTCTAATGCTTATGGAACCCTATTTTGATAGTATTTGGCATTGGTTTATGGCTCGTTATCGAGTCTTATTGTACTTGTTTGCATGTTTTAGGGCGTGACGGTGGTTTACGACGCTCCTTTGACGGAGGTGTATGAAATATCATTTTCAAACTTGGTGAGTGTACTACGCACATGGGTGTTACTATATGGCTTTAATACTTGAACTTGATGCGTTGAATGTTTACTGCACCATTGATATTGATTGAAGGGAGGGTGTACTTTATCACTCTCACTTATATGCCTTATATCATTGTTTATCATGTTATTGGAATGTTACATGAAATGAAAGTACTTGACTTGGTGTCGTTTGGACGAGTATCCAACGACCAAGATTTGTTATCATTGAGCTCAACCCCATTGGTAGTTGATTGAATCGAGCCGGCGAGGGCTTGGTCGTGCCAATTAATGAGCCTTGGGGACTGTTATATGGAATCTTATAGTATGAGAGACTCTCGATTCCGGTATACTCGAGTAATACCACATTGCAAGTGTTTGGAGTGCAGGCCCGGTAGGGGAATGTTAGGTGGACGGAATGGAAGTAAAGTGGAGCCTACGGTTGGTTACTTTTAAATATTGACGGAGGGTCAATGAAGTCCGATCAAGTATACAAACGAGGAAAGGGGCTCTTGAGAGCCGTCCGTATCCTTTTATTAATTTATTGAAATATGACCATGGCTTACTTTCTTGTGGAATGCAAATCTCATGCTTATATGAACTTGGTTGCTTGAGTGGTATTATCTCACTGGGCGTAAGCTCACCCGATTCCTTTTGTTTTCCTTACAGGAAATAAACACTTTTGGAATGACTTTTGATAGTTGGTTGCCGAATTGAGTTAGTTGGACATATCTTTTGTATAGCTCCTTGATTGAAACCCTAAATGTACTTTTGGGTCTGTTTCTCTTTTGATTTGGCAAACCGTACATGTATCCACTTTGGAATAATTTTTGTATGCCACTTTGGATTGTATATGCTTAATTTCAACATGTAAATATTTGCTTGATGTTCGGTTGGATTTTGACATGTCGGTTACTATTCATGGCCGACTCCGGCTTCATTTTTTTTATTTGGACATGGTGACTCGGTTACGCGCGTTAGTATGTTCCGGCACGTCTTAGATCGATGTGAACTGAACCGTTAGTCCTGGCGAGAGTTGGGCAGGCAGTCCGCTAACCCCTTTGGTTCGCATTAGGGGAAGGTGGGGCTGTCACAATCAGGGCCCCTCGGCCAGACCTGGATCTTGTTTATTCATCACCCTATCCATACTACCCAAACTCCCGTCCTATCCACCATACTACCATTAACCATTTTCGATCTCGACCAAATTATCGTAATATACTCACACCACCCTTTCAAAATCCTCAACCAAATCTCCAAATTAGACCTCTCCCTCCTTTTAGCCCAAGACCTATTCCACCCCCTAGCCCAAATTACTACTACCAACAAACCAATGACACCCAAAATTCAACACCATACCGAACCTTCACCAATCTAGGTCGGCCTGTTGACCAATTATATGAGCAATTGAAAGCTGCCGGGAAAATTGGTGTTATACCCCCTAAGATCTATTCTAAGTGCTTTCCCTCTGACTATGACCCTCAAGCAGTCTGCGCTTATCATTCTGGAGCTCCCGGGCATTCCACCAATGATTGTCGGGCATTGAAACATAAAATCCAGGATATGATCGAATTCGGAGAAATAGTGCTAAGGAAAAAGGTTGAACAAGGACCGAGCATAAGTACAAATCCCTTTCCCGAACACAAGGAAGCCTTTGAGGCATCCACCCCCAATGAAGAAATTTGAGAATCCTGGAAGGGGCAGAATTAGTGAGATTCCTCTCCCTTGAAGGGAGTTTCGATAAATTTGGGGAGTTGTTGTGACGGCCCCACCTCACCCTAGGCGTACCAAAGAGTTTGGCGGGTCGCCTGCCCAACTCTCGCCGGGACTCACTCACTCGTATCATGTATATACATCCATAGACAATAGATGCTCAAGTAAAAGATAAGAAACTTCTACACACCCGAAGTCTTCAAAGTTTTTACCATTCAAGTACAAACATCGAATATACAAGGGTTCTCATTCCTCATACAACCAACCCGTGCCAAGCACTAGGGCGAGAACCATTACAAGGCCAAAGAACTAGATCAACTAGACTATACGGAACTCTCGTCCTTGCCCGCCTTCCCCTGCTAAGGAAAACAATTGACGTGGTATGAGCTAAAAAGCCCAGCGAGGTTCTATATATATAAACAAGTAATTAAACAAGGAACATTAGTCATGTAAACACAATTAATCCAGAAAACATGTCCAATATAAAGCAATGATAATACATTCATTAAAAGGATACAGGCTCACAAGGAGCTATTTGTTTGTTCGTTCGTTCCCTTGACATTTCCCCTTATTCCTCCAATGATTTGAAAATTTCCTTTTTGAGAAGTAAAACCCTCGTGCCTGCGTTCGTTCATTCATCCATTTCCGGACGTTGGCCGGACTCCACCCATCCGGACGTGGGCGGACTACAAGGTAATACTCGAGTATACCAAATTCACCCAGGTCACCATATCGCCCGACCGAGTCCGCTTCTGGCTCGAGTCGATCGGTAACAAGGGCAAAGGCCCCGTTCAGCCAAAAGGCTTACATTCATGCGCAACTAGTATTTCAACATTTAATCACCGAAAATTTCATATTTATTTAGGTCGAGTGCGATAAAGTACACACTCGCCTAACAAAAGTTCATTTTAGAAATCATAGAAAACATTTAACATTTAATCAAATGTTCACAAATAACCACATAGTCACAACAATCCACATAGTCATAGAAACAAAACGTATATAGAACACTCACCTATTTACGCACAACAACGTGCAAAATATCCTTCCGGATATTATCTTTAGTCACTGAGAAAACCTAAAATTAAATGAAAAGAATATTACCACTCATTTATCACAAACAATTAGGTGCAATCAAAGAAGCTCGACAAATGATGAGTAGAACGTATAAAAGACTTTAAAGTGGAACGAGGACATTTGGACCTGTGGACAAAAATAACTAGGGTTTCCTAGACCATACGTATAGAATTTTCTAATGGAAACACTTGAACTAAAGACAAGTCAAAATCCAACTAGATAGACTGAGAAATACCGTTTTCAGAATCGTTTATATGGTTGAAACTTATCTCATTTTCAAGTAGATATTATAGACTACTTGTCTTAATGAAATTCATGAAAAAGAGAGGACAAAATACTCAAGAAACTCCTAAACCACTCCTCTTTATTTGGTAAGAGTAAGTAAACATTTGGAGTTTCCAATTGAAGAAAGATCATGTTTTTAAGATGGAAAAACGGTCATAGTATTATACAAGTTTAAATAGAACTTAGCTTTCGGGCGAAAATTTGGGCAGCATGCCCTTTGTGTTTACCTAATTTTCCAGCCATTTATGGCTTCATGATTTTTCTCAGCCAATCCCAAAGTCATGTACACCACAAACTCATCATAATAGCCATTTCATAGGCTCAAGACAATATAAGAACAAAAATCAAAGTAATAACAGTGTGGAAATGCAATTTGACAAAAGACAGTTTTGACGGGTTCATGCATAACGGTCACAACTGGAGTTACACTTATCGGATTGGGATGAAACTTATGCCGTTTCGAAGCTAAGACACAGGGCTACAATGTTGAAGAAGGTCACTCAGTCCAGTTTGCCCTGTATCTAGGTCGAATTTATCAAAATGATCCCAAATTTTCTAGTTCAAGGTTTACTGTGGTAGTCTTGATTCATCCACTATGATCTCAGCACACATAACTCCAAATCCAGTAATTCCAAAGCCATATGAAAGCTAAGACAAATGTATACAATTCTCATGAAGATGCCTTAGTCAGATTTACAATGCAATCTAGTCAAATTCCCACTTTACAGATCCAAAATCCAACTAGTCGGTTAATTAACCGCACTGCATTCAAATGACCATATCCCAGTCTACCGAGGTCCGTTTAAGACGTTCTTGGTGGCGTTGAAAAGATAATACAGGGTACTAAAACTTTCATGTTTTGACAATTGGCTAAATCTGAACGGATTATAGTGAACAAACACAACCAAAGAGACTAAACTGTCCACGCGGAATTCTGGAAAGTAACCTAGATCAGCGAGGGTATTTTCATCTTTTCACAAGCTACGTTGCTCCGATTGAGCTGAAATTTTGTGGGAAACTATAAAATACCATTCTATAGAACTTTCATGTTTTGACCTAAGGCCAATTCGGCCTCTAACATGAGGCAACAAAACCAGACAGAAAGGGGAAAGAAATTTCCAGAAATCTGGAATTTTTTATTGTTAATGGAACCTTTCTTGATTTCTTGCTCCCATCATCACTACAACCACTTATCTAAGCTTAGATACAACATAGATCATCCATATAGCAAGTATAGACAGCACATACCTCAAAAACAAAGCTTGCAAGAGTACCACTTCACCTCCTCTTGAAAATTTTTGTTCCCCTAGCTTCCAAAGATCACAACTCACTATTTAATCGGTTTAGAATTTGATTTCCTCACTTGGTTGGTGCAAATCAAGAAGAAAATTGTTTTCTCTTGCTATCCCTTTCTCTCTCTCTTTGGTCAGCCATGAAGAAGAAGAAATGAGGAAGATTAAGCTTAGTTTGTCTTATAAGAAGGTAGAAAGATAAGAATTAATTCTAACCACAAGTTTGGCCAACACTTGGTTTAACCTCAACCACAAAATTTTTCTCTTTCTTTCCTTGCATTTGAGCCACAAATTTCGGTCAAGAGATAATCATGAGGGGGAAGATATTTTGGTCAATTAGTAATGAGCTTGTATGGTAAGAAAGTGGTGATCAAGTGGAGGTTAAATCGGTAGTGCATGGTACACGTCGGTGTGACGCGTTTTCTATTAAATCGCACGTACTAGGGTTTTTACTTCCAATTCACTAACTTTTTATCATTTCTTCTAATCACATATTATTTCTCACTTAAAAGTCACTCTTAAGCACCAAATTTGATCCTTACTCGGTACCGGATAATTATACTGCGGTTACACGAAAAAATCCGATTTCACCTTGAATTGAAAACGAATAGGAAAACCCTAATTTCCTATGGTCATTGGCACTTTTCTAGGGTGATTGAACCATGGATAACATGAAATAATAATTTCCAAATAATTTTCAAATAAAAGGGAATTTTTGAGAAATATGTAAGGAATTTGTGAGTCCTCACAGTTGTTTTGGTTAAAACCAATGAAAATCATTCATACATGTGTTTTTTTGTTTAACTATGTTTTTTGTAAATAGTTTTCAATCAAGTGACTGCTAAAGACACGTTTCATGAATATTAAGTTTGGTTTTTGTCTGGAAATTCAATAAAATGTACAGTTTTATATATTGTGACTCACACATTCTTTTCAGATGGCCCAGAATAAGACCGTCTGACCCTTTGGATACCACTGTTCAGAAATTTGATGGCAGCAATCTCACGAATGTGAATTTCAAAATGAGAGGAGTGGGGAAGAGACATTCGAAAATGTTTCAAAGAAGCCCGAATGGAATAAAAGAAGTTCAAGCCGAATCGGGATCAAGATTAGGAATAAGAAGCAGTTAAACACAGTCCATCATGGTCAATATGATCAAAAGGATTGGTCCATGATTACCATTAAAGGGTCAAATCATGACCATTCAAATGAGAAGGCAAAGCATTAAGGTGGTTTTCGTCAGTACAAAATGAAGCCAAAAGGAGAGTTTGCCGCGAATTGGTAAGGTGCTCTTATTATCAAAAAGGTATCGCCTGGTGGAGCACTTGTTCCCTCAGCCAATCAATTCGGAGATGTGTAAGCAATTTTCATCTGATAAAAAAAAGTTTTCTTTTAGAGTTAATGCGAAGAATGGAATGAAAGTCAGGCCCTCTTCTTTTCCCATTAAGACATTATATCCCTAGTTATCCCTTTTGAGCCTTCAGAATAGATTATTTCATTTGGCAACCTCTGAGAATCGCAAACCCCACACTGGGGCAAATTTAGTTTTGAAAGAAAAGAAAAGAGAGAAAACCCCACACTAGGGTAAATTCAATTTTTGAAGGAAAGTCAAAAGAAAAGGAAATGAACAAAAGAATGCCTCAGTTAAAAATAAACTGGGGCAAATTTTCAAAATTTTGAAAGATGAATGAAAAAAAAAGGGGGAGAAAATGAAAGAAAAGAGAACCTCAGTTGAGAATAAATTGGGACAAATTTTGATTTAACCCTAAAATAGGGTTAACATGAAAATGCGATCTCAGATCATTTAAACCACTTTTTGAAGTCTGCCTTCAAGCCTTAACATTTCCTAGCACCTCACCAGACCCCATTACAAAAGCCAAAAAGTCTTGGCTTCCATTCTTGGCATCACCTCTTTTAAGGAAATTTTCTAAGTCACATGGCAAATGATGTCAATACGCCTTCACTCATTTTGTAAGGGAAGGGGTTGTCGCACTGATGCCATTATTTCTTAAAACACATTTTTTGAGTTGATAAAGGCTATTGGCAGGATTTGTTCATCAGGTGAAAATCCGAAAAGGGCACCTTTGAAAAGAAAAGGAAAAGAAAAGAAGAAAAGAAAAGAAAGAGAAAAAAAAGCAAAAAGAATGAAAAATGAAAAAAAACAAAAACAAAAGTGGGAGTAGCTTTAGTGAAAACATAAAAGGGCGCTAAGGTAGAGTTTCATGAGGAAAAGTGAGATTGGAATTAGAAAGCTGGTGGTTCGGTTCATTTGAGATTCCTCCTCGCATTGTGGTTTTTCTGTGGCCAACATCGAACTCCGGGCGGATGATATCTAAAGGGTCAAGCGTGGCATTTTGTTTGAAGTCGGAATACTTTGGTTTCTCAAGCGTAAATTACCGAATTTATAGATTCATTTTTCAAAATTAATTTTCTTTCAATAAAAATAAATGATTGTTTTCATGTTACAGAAATTTTCATCATTTGTTGTGTAAATAGAATATTCTTTCATAAGTTTCATGGTTTTATTTATCTCTTTGGGTTCATCAGATGGCAATCCCCCTGATTTATTTAAAATCCCTGGATACCAAGGGCCTTATTAGCATTGGAAGTCAATGGAATTTGATCAGATCATAGAGCAAAGTTGAGTTTTCGAAGTATCAAGGGGAAATCATCAAAGCACTCATGTTTACACATTTCTTGAAGGAGGAATTGATCGGATGGTGGTGGCATTATTTGTTTATTTCTTTTGCAGGTCTATGCTCGTTTCAAATAACGAAACTGGGGCAAGTTTTGAACTGTGAGATGTCGTCCAAGAATTGAATATTCATGGTTTGAGCTAAGAAAAGGGACTGAATCAAAGTCTTGAGGAAAAGTAATAATACCATAAAGCAGATCGAAAGATCGGTGACACAATAATTGAAATTGGGGCAAATCATTTTTTGAAAAGATTCTCCCAAATATCAAAAAAAAAAATCAAAAATCAAATCAAGTTTAAATTTTTGTTTCTTTGAAAATTAAATTTAATGTCTTTTTTGGCGAAATTTCAACGTCTGCCGCGCACCCTTCTATCCCCACCTTGACAATCACATTTAATTTTTTTGATTAACCTCGTCAGGACCGGATTTTATCCCGCTGACCGCTTATATCACGTTGGACCTGGATTTTGTGCCGCCAACATCACAAACATCACGTTGGGCCTGGATTTTGTGCCGCCAACATTACAAACATCAAGTTGGGCTTGGATTTAGTGCCACCAACATCACAAACATCAAGTTGGGTCTGGATTTTGTGCCGCCAACATCACAAACATCAAGTTGGGCCTGGATTTTGTGTCGCCAACATCACAAACATCACGTTGGGCCTGGATTTTGTGCCGCCAACATTACAAACATCAAGTTGGGCTTCGATTTAGTGCCACCAACATCACAAACATCATGTTGGGCCTGGATTTTGTGCCGCCAACGCCGCCAACATCACAAACATCATGTTGGGCTTGGACTTAGTGCCACCAACATCATAAACATCATGTTGGGTTTGGACTTAGTACCACCAACATCACAAACAGCACGTTGGGATCGGGTTTTATCCCACCAACTACAACAGGATTGGGTTTTATCCCACTGATCATTCACATCACATTGGGCTTGGATTTTATGCCACCAATGTCGTTAGGACCGGTTTTCATCCCGCCAACCTCGGCAGGATCAGGTTTAATCCCGCTGACTGTTTATATCATGTTGGGACCGGGTTTCATCGCGCCAACCTCGGCAGGACTAGGTTTTATACCACTGACCGATTCCCACTGACCGATTCATCACACTGGAGCAAATCTTTGGATAATTTTCCGAAGCAAGTCTTATACAGTTTCTTCGTACATACCAGCATTTCATTTTCTTTGCCGCTAAACATAGGTCAGTCCCACTAGCATGTATTTCATCTTTATTACCACTAAACATAGGTCAGTCCCACTAGTATGCATTCAGTTTCAATTTCCTGTTCGGATCAGTCCCGATTTTAAATTTTTGTTCCGGGTCAGTCCCGATTTCAAATTGCCTGTTTCGGGTCAGTCCCGATTTTTGAGTTTCCTATTTCGGGTAAGTCCCGATTTTAAATTTCTTGTTTGGGTCAGTCCCATTTTTTTAAAATTTGGTAAAAAGGGGTCAGTCCCCATTTCTAAGGCGTCCATCGTTTGAGTTATTCGCAGCCGAATAACACAAGTAAGTATTTGGTGTCTACTTCTTTGTCTCAAGTTTTTTCAAAACTCAAACAAAGAGGGGCAAACTGTAGACACCAAAATTTTAAGTTATTTTTGTTTCATTTTTTTAATTATTTTATTAATTTCACGATTTTTCTGTTTTTAGGCATTTTTTTAGCATACTAGATTATTATTATTTGTTTTTATTTCTATATTCATTCTCGCGCATTTAGTCGTTTAATTTTATTTTAAGACTTTTAGTATTAAAATTTGTCGGAAAAAGAAAATTCTTCAAAAAATATGCCTTATTTAATTTTTATGAAATGTTTATGAAATGTTTATTTTTATTTTCTAAATTAAGTGAAAATAAAAAATTAAAAAAAAAATTCCATGCATGCGGCAGATGTACATACCCATCGGAGGGCCCTAGGATGCCCAGCAAACCTCCACTCTCATCCTCACCTTTCAGGTGAGGGTTTGAGAGTATGTGTTTGGTATAAATAGAACAAAAAACGCAGCTTTTGAGAGAGAATAGATGATGGCTGAAGGAGGGAGCTGAGAGTGAGGTTTTGGGACGGCAAAAGAAAAACAGAAGAGTGAGGTACAGCGGCTGGGAAGGGGAGTAAGAGAGATAGCAGAAAAAAAAAATGGGGAGCTTCGGCTGGAAGAGAGGGCAAAGAAAAAGGGAGCGAAGAAAAACGGCGGAGAAAAACTCTGGAAAAAGGAGGGTGTGTTGCGATTGGAAAAAGGCAAAGCTGAGAAACCAAGAGAGAGCGAGTGAAAGAAACAGAAGATGAAGAAAGCAAGAAAGAGTTGGCGGCTGGGTTGGGTAGGAAAAATTAGAAGAAAAGAGGGGAAAGGAAGAACGGCAGAGTTTTTGAGAGGGAAGGATCTGATAATGGCTGGAGAGGAGGTGAGGTCTGATGAGGGTTCTAGTTGACGGCGGCTGAGAGAGGGCTTTGAGAGGGGAGTAGGTGGCGGCTAGGTTTTTGGGTAGGAAAAGAGGGTTGAAGAGGGCAACGGCAGATTGAGAAGCTACGGGTTTTAAAGAGGAAAAACCAAAAAAACAAAACCGAAGGGGGGAGCGTCTGCGGCTGAAAGCAAAGAGAGCCATTGGAACTGTCACGCCATCTGCAATCGCGGATCTTCATCAAAAGAAGCCCGAGCACTGCTAAATCTTGTAGCTGTGCGTAGATTATAAGGTGAGTTTCGAATTTGTGTGATTGAAAGCTTGTGAACCTAAAAAGCCATCAGCTTTCACGATTTCCTTTGCCTCCATGAAACTGAAATGGATGATTATCTGTTAGTTGTTCCTTCGATGATATCTATTGTTTCAAGAACTTGGTTTTATGGCTTACGTTTACCTGAAAATTTGGAAACAATTTGAAGTTTGACGGCTTGAGTGAAGTGGTTGAATAATTTCTTTTGTTCCTGATTGTGACGCCCCCGCTTCTCCCAAGGGCGAACCTTAGGGTATCAGCGGGACGCCTGCCTAACTTGCGCCAGGACTCGAAACACAAAGCTAATAAAACTATATTAAACCACAAGAAAACTATTCATAATATATACAACCGCCAAAAGTTCTATTTACATCTTCAGAAGTATCGAGGCGAACCACTCTAATACACTATAACAACAACCAGCAGAAGGTAAACCCTGAGGAGGGTCCTTATACAAACCACCAAAACAAAAACAAACATCCTAACTGTCCAACTATTACAAACTAAACCTAACTATACTAGCGGCAGTGTCCCAAAGTTCCCCGCATCGTCCCCTGCTAAGGAAAATAAAGAAAACGGGGTAAGTTAGAAGCTTAGTAAGTAAACAGGGGTAAAAGTGTAAATTTCACATTTTAAATAAACAACTATTTCACAAAATGTCAAGTCAAGTGCAAAAGTAACAACACAACAAAAGGATACAGGTTGGCTCCAAAGCCAAGTCATTTGCCATGCGTGATCTCCTGCCGACACTCCGTCGACCACAAATAATGGTCTGTAGAACTCCACTTGTGCTCCTACCGTACACTTTATCACCCTCTCTGGGCAGACACCTCACAAACTTGCTCGAGCGAACGAAATTGAGATTGGTTCACAAGCTCGGGTCACAAACATGGTCCACATACTCGGTGAACCGGATTCACAAACTTGGTGACCTCAAACCAGGTTGGACTGACTTCAACCAAAGCCTAACCGGCTCGAATAGTCCATCTAGGTCATGAGATCGGGCCCCAAACTCACAAACTTCACAAACTTTACTCAAAAGTCACCCCGAGCCACAAGCTCCAGGGGTTTAATTCCAAAATGATTCATATACATATGCCATGTATAAATATATGCGCAAATTAGGGTTTAGGTCGAGTGCGATAAAGTACACCCTCGCCTAGGTACCCTTTTCATACATATCGAAACACATAAGCAACTAACACATAAGATCGGCCTGAATACTTACCCAACGAACAAAAGAGCTAAAGTTCGAAATTTGTGCCGCGAGGAGTAGCTAGTAGGCCCCACCCGCTCCACCTAACTCACCAACGTCTGAAATAGAAGATTGTGTCACAATATATCACAAACGGCTACTAACATAGTTAAAACAAGCAAAACGGCAAAATCGGCACATACGAGTGCGGAAACGGCATACGGAAATCGGAAATGGTAACCTAATCGCTTTGCCATCAAAACTGTTTTGAGTCTAATTGAAACTACGAGTGTCGGATCAAGGTACATGAGGTACCGTTACGAAGCTAAGAGGAAGGGTTACACTTTTCATGAAGACACCTCAATCCGGATCTAAACGGAAATAGGTCGAAAGTATAGAAAACCGTTCCAGGAATTCGCACTCTAAAGTAACAGACAGGGTATGTTTGCTGGACCATAACTCCCAGCTCACAAATCCAAATCAGGAAATTCCAAAGGCATTAGAAAGCTGAGACATAAGGCTAAAACTGTGATGTTTTGGCCAAGACCTGAATCCACTCAGAACAGAACAAAATTTAAGTGTCAAAGTACCCATTAGAACTGTCCAGATTCAAAGGTAGTTCTGACGATCGATCTTGTTTTGGTCATAACAGGAGCTACGGATCTCGGATTTCGACGAACTTTATACCGTTTCGAAGCTAAAACCAAGATATACATTTCGTATGAAGGAGTCAACACCCAGATCATACGTTATCAAAACAGAAAAATGCACGGTCAGAGGCTAACTTCAAAACGCAGCACAAACTAATGTCTAAAACAGGCCTGAGTGTTCTGTCTATAACTCAGGATACACTAATCCGTTTGACCTGAAATTGTACAGGCATATTCAAGACTTAAGGGGTTACAATGTTGAAGAAGGCCACTCAGTCCAGTTTCGAGTGTAACTAGATCAAAATGCAATATACTACACCAGAATCGCAAAAACAGGTTCACAAACCGCATTCTGGGTCAAACATCATAAGTCAGGCTACCTAAGTCCAAACCAAGTGATTCCAAAGCCATCCGAAAGCTAAGATACAGGGTTACATTTCATTAGAAGACCTCAACAACTAATTCTGAAGCATTCCAAACCAAAATAACCAATTACAGTCGCAGTTCTCAGGTTCGGGTAGAAACAGGACAGCAAGGTTAATTCCGTCTTTTCACGAGCTACGCTACTCCGATTACCTGAAATTTTGCAGGCATCTCTAAAATATCATTCCCTACAACTTTTATGTTTTAATCCAAGGCCAATTCGGCCTCTAACTATGTGCTACAGTGCCGGGCAGAATGAAGAACAATGAAACCCTAACTTTCTAATTTTCTTTCCAAAACAGAAATTTTGTGAAGACCCGAAAAAATTCTTATTTTATCAAATATTAATGGTTTAATTAAGTATTTATTCACCTGTTTTCCCCAAATAATTTATTACGACCATTTTAAATCCATTCGTATGGAATAATGTCTTCATTATGTTTTTGAAATGTCCCGTTAACAACTTCAATTTTCGGAAGGATTGTTTAGGTGAGAAATAGTGAACACGAGTGTTTTAAGGTGATATTATATTCGAGAGTATGATTATCCTGGGAAAATTAAGAACGGACAATAGCAGATTAAGAAAAGTTAATCGAGAATTAAAGGTGATTAAGTTCTAAGTGAGCATATATTACTCACGCGTGGATAGTTTTCCAAAAGACGCATGGATACAAATTTATTGGAGATTTGCGGAGTTAATACTCGACTCATGTAAAGACTCGTAAAACTCCTATTAAAACCCTATTTTGAGCCTATTTAATTATTTACTTGTTCATTTATTCCGAGTATTATTTTCTAGACCTATTTAACCTAATTATGTGGAAATATAGCTCCATTATATTTTTAAAGTGACTTGTTTCAAAAAATTAATTTCCGGGAGCGCGTTTAGTGAGAACAGTGATTAGTGCTTGGAAATTTTATCTGATTGAGAGTACAATAGGCTTGGAATATTAAAGACTTATACAAGGGACCTAAATTAGGTATTTTAACGATTAAATACTCCAGTGATTGTTATTAGTATTATCGTTATAAGGATTTCTTGGAGGTTTCGCGTTATCGCGCTTAAATTGGTGGTACGCGTTTGCACACGCTTGATTTTAATTGAGGGACTTTAGACCCTTATTTCGGGACAATTAAGAGTGAATAATATTTACATGAATATAAGTGCATTAGAGGATTAGTGCACTAGTGAAACAAATGCGAGAGAAATCGAGCCGAAACGCGCCCAAACGCACCCTAGTGAGAGTTGACTTTGGGGATGATTTTGCACCACACATTGTGTCTTCCTTAAGAAGCTAAATTTGGACCAAATACTCTCTCTCTTAGTCTCTCTCTTGGCCGAATTCTCAGCAGCAAAGAAACAACACAAAGTTGTCATTTTCATCTTCAATTCTTGCACAAAACCTTCATAGATTCACACCAAATTTGAACTACACTTAGCTTGTCACTTGGAGAGTTCATCTAGCTAGCAAAAGGAGGAGTTTTTCACGGTTTCTTGGAGCATTTTGAGGGCCAAAAATTCTGATCTAGGAC
Source organism: Coffea arabica (assembly GCF_036785885.1). Lineage (NCBI taxonomy): Eukaryota > Viridiplantae > Streptophyta > Magnoliopsida > Gentianales > Rubiaceae > Coffea > Coffea arabica. The sequence goes on from NC_092325.1 coordinate 12,250,626, forward strand.
ACTAAGAAGGTATAACATGATCCATAATCTTAAACTTGATTTATAGTAGTAGATATGCATCTCTAAGTACTTGCATGTGTATGGGTGACTTGATATTGTTGGAAATTTGAAAAGTGGGCTCTAGGAATTCCCACACTTGGGTTGTTGCTGATTTGATGATTGATGGTGGTTATATTGTTGGTTTAGTGGTTAAAATGATGGATTAATGGTGTGTTAATGGTAGAAACTTCATTGGGTGCAAGATGCGAAAAATTTCCGAAAATACCCCTGTTTTGTTCGGCCATGATAAGGCCAATTTTAAATGATCTAATGGCTTGAATTGGATGCTTATATGATGTATTAGATGTGTGGAAAATTTCATTGAAAAATAATGAGGTTTAGTTGGGCAAATGAATTTTTTTGTAAAAACTAGCAAACCTAGAAACTGCTCACGTATGGCTCAGACCAGCGGTGGTATTTCGGCTATAACTCTGTCCTCGGATGTCGAAATCATGTGCCGTCGGTGGCGTTTGAAACTAGACATCCCAGGCTTTAATTTGAGATAAAATTCATGTTCTGGTTCCTTGTGAGTGAGCCGAACCATTCGTTTTAAGATAGCTGTCCTGTCTCTCGGATCTGCTGGAATGGTTTGTAGAAGTAGTAACTTGAGGCTCAATTTCGACCTGGTTACTTGCCAAATTTCAAAAAATTTCCTTCTGTGAACTTTTAGTACTCTGAATGTATTATCCAACGCCATAAACCATGCCCAATTCTGAGCTAAATTTATTGAGTTGTGACTAAAACATTAGGACTGCCCTGTTTTGGAAAACGTAATATTTGGACTGATTTGGGACAAAAACTTGGGAGTGATCTTATTAATTGAAATTTTGATGCTAAACCATTACCAATGGTATCATGGTTGTATCTTAGACCTTTATTTTACCAATGAACCATGGTTGGATAGTTTTCATGATTAAACGATTTGAATTTGGAAAATGAAAGTTTAAAGGCAGATTGCCTTAGAATTTTCCTGAACTTTGGTTGACTAATTAACTATCTTTCCGAGGGTATTTTTCCCTGAATTTTGACAGAGGGATACCTTCCATATAGTATTGAAATACTGCCAATTTTGGTACCAATCCAAGTTCATTTCGATACCCAATTAAATTACTAAAGTTAGAGGTTCAAATCTGGAAATTCTTCTCCAGTCTTGAATTTCCCCAAATTCGGGCTACCGTATCTCGGTACTCGAAGCTCCGATTCTTGATCCGCTTGTTTTGTTATACACCTCACTTGCAACACTAATTGAGCTACAAATTTCAGAGGCCGGTTTGCAACGTGTGAATCGTGCCGAATTTCCAAAGTTGGCCGAAATCCAACTTAATTCTGCCATGAAAACCAACCCTGCGTCTTCAAGCTCATTTTTGAACACATTTCACTTCGATTCATAGAAAAGTGTCTTCTAGAAACTTATAGTACTTTCTAAGAGGTTTCCAACGGTATAAAGTTTTCCAATTCTTGACTTATACCGAACGAGTTACGATTTTTCAAAGATTTATCGTAAAACTGAAAAATTTTCCAATTTCAAAGAAATAGAGTTTTTCAAGAACTCTTTATTCTTTTGATATTCTTAAACGTTTTGCCCTCGATTTTCATGATAAAAACTCAAATAATATTGTACATAATAAAAGGCAAGTTGAACCTCGATTTACGTGTAATTGAGGTCCCTTTTTGCAAAATAATTCTTAGATTGTACTAGTGTACAATCTTCTTGATAAGTGGGTTAATTGTATGATTATCCGCTATTAAATTGCCAGGCGCGCAAGGAGACCTTCAAGAGGATCTCACCGTGGACACTTGAACTCCCAGAAATATATTTCTTATCGAATTGCTCGGTGAGTGTCAAGTGTGTGAATTTTGATACTTGCTTATTTGTGGTATTTGTTGGAAGTTTTAAAAATAAGGGCGGTGCGTACTTTATCGCACTCGTTCTAATTTCAAATGAACGAATGAAATGTAATGAATGAATGAAATGCAATGTTATGTCATGAATGCTTATGTCGTTGGAGTGAACCTCCTCGACTTTCAAATGAATGGGGGACGCCCAAACTCATAGGCCAACCTTAGACTCGAGCCGGTAATGGGTTTGGTCGGGGACTGGGGCGAGCCATGAGATACACATAAGCTCGACCTAATAAGAGGTCTTGCTTGGCATACTCGTAGAGTATCGCCCAATAATAGACTTGTGGGCCCTTGGGGTGTACGGTGGACGGAGGGAAGTAAGTGGTGATCTACGGAAATGGAAATACCGACCCGGTTGACAGGAGGGTCAATGCGGGAAGGTATACGAATGACATCGGCAGATCGAGTGGAACTTAGCTCCTGAGAGCTACTATATCCTTGAATTGTTTCTGATTACTTTTCCTGTTTAAATGATTGATTATTGAAAAGACATGACTTTATTTATTAAAGTTGGGTTTGTTATTTGACTAAGTGCTTGCATGTGTGTTCTTGGCCTCACGAGCGTTTAGCTCACCCCATAGTTTTGTTTTCCTTAACAGGATCGAGTCTCGGAGAAGTATGGAGAAAACCTTCGCTGTACTTTTGTTTTAAGGTTTCTATTACATTTTGGCTATGCCCTTTGTTGGGGTTGTATTTTGGAATTGAAGTGTAACTTTTGGGCCTGACGTATATTTGGGATTTAAGTTGTATCTTGAACGCCTTATCTATGGGTTGGATAATGGATGATTGTTAAGCTTGAACGCTTTCGCATTTTGTGTTTATGTTATTCTATCTTGTTGTGACGTTCGGACTGGCGTTAAGCATGAATAGTATTGCTTGAGTCCTGGCGAGAGCTGGGCAGGCGTCCGCGGATACCCTTTGGTCCGCCTTAGGGAGATGTGGGACGTCACAAATTTCTTACAATTAACCACCATATACACCTTCTAGCTTCATCCTATATCATTTCCCATCATCATAAATGACCATATAATAATAATCATAGAAAAACAGAAAAATCACCACTAATTATAAAACTTCACCAATTCAACCCAAAATCATGAAATAGTGCCCACAATCATCACCTCAACTCACATAAGTTACTAAGTAAATATTATTGGAAAGAAAAGAGTAGTTTCTTAGTCACTCACCTTATAAAACAAGAAAGGAAGCAATTCAACACCTTAGCTTTTCAAACAACTTCACCAATCACTTCAAAATCACCAAGTGGAGGAGTTTTGTGGAGCAAAACCAAAATCAAACGATAGGAGTGGAAGATTGAGCAAGTTTGGATCAAATTTTTGGAGAGCTTTTCTTTTCTTTTCTTCCTAGGGAGGGCCGGTTTCAAGCTTGCTATTTTTGGGTCAAATTTTTGAGTTATTTGGTAAAATGGTAAAAGCATGAATAGTAAGTCAAAAGTAGGATTAAATCTCTAAGTGACACATGTCACTTTCATTAATTGCTTGCCTAACTTTTGTCTCTCTCACACCTATCCATTTGGTACCTCTAAATATCTCATAACACCCGATAAATTAAACCCAGTATCCAAAACTTAACCTAACTGGTCGAATTTTTTCGAACTTACCGCACTAGTGGGTCCCACGTCTGATATACGTTCTTAATTTCTCAAAAACTAACTAATACTAGAAAAATCATCTAAAAACTATATTTACTCATAAAAATTATCTGGGAAATTTTCTAATAAAAAAAATGTAGTAAAGGCGGGCGATTAATAAAATAAACCCTAGAAACGTAGAAAATTCTCGGGTTCTCGCACTCCTTCTTTCGGGGCGTCACACTGATGATCCCCTATTAATTCGTCAGAAACCAACTGCAGTTTTCTTTACCTTGCAATTCCCTCATGTTTTCATTCGCTTGGATTGTCAGTGACTATGGTGTTCATCAAGGGGTGTTGAGGGTTTCTAGGGTATCTGTGTTGATGAATGTTTGCTTTTGATTTGAGTTTGGTACCAGAATTCATTGCACGTAATTGCTGGAATCTCAAAGTACCTGAAATTTGCTGTAAAATGTTGATGTAGTTTAGTTGCACGTTAAGTTCAGCAGCTTTGTTGTATTGTTCCTCTCTCTTGTCCCAAGTTTTTGCATTCTGTTTAGCTAGCGAACCAATTAGAACTCTCTTGTGGTGTTCGGCATGTATGCATCTAAGCTGCATAAAAAAAAAGTGTGTAAAATGGTTGCAGAAGAAGGAAGTGCAGAACCTTCATGGAAATAACGTCTCTTTGGTTTGCATGCATGAAGATCTTTCAAAATTTGCATTTCAACCTCATATGTTTCTCCTCGTACTACAAAGGCCCAATTATGTGCTGATTTCTTGCAATTAGGTCCTAGAGTAATTGCAATTTGAACCATTGCTTGACCTTTTCATTATTTATGGGTCTTGAAGTTTCCTAAAATGTTTAATTGGGTTTGAATGCTTGGTTAATATTTGTAATTGGGTCCTTGGTAGTTTTTTCTATTTTAGAAAATTTGATCAATAATTTACCTTCTTTGAAATTATGCATTATTTGAGTTCATTTAAGTTGCAATTAAGAGGGATTTGATGATTTGTTAAGTTTAACTTGTTTTGTTTGATTATATGTTACTATTAAATTGGTGCCTTGACCCCTTTATGGTTTTTGAAGCTAATTTCTCTTTCATTGGATTTCCATTGCAAGGGAGGTAACCTCTATCCTCTTGATTTTATTTCTCCTACGTGCTCCTACGTGTTATGTGTGAATATGCATGCTTTAATTCGCTTTTCATTTTTAATTGCCTGTTTCGCTTTCTTTTTATTTTGTTTTCTTAATTGGCAAATCATTTGAGGGCATTTGAACCCCAATTTGTGATAGCTAGGTTTTGACGCCTCTTTTGAAGACATGTCTTAGCTAGCCAATGTAATAGTTAGGATTTACTTTTCTAAGTATTCCCCCTTTAGATTGTAGTAGGCATCCCCCTTTGTAATAGATAGGGCTTGCGTGCTATGTGTTTGTGTGTGCCTATATGCCTATGTGTTTAATCGCTTTCCCTAGGATTATGCATCTAGACAAGCATGCTTATGTGTTATGTGCTCTATGTGATTTATGTGTTTACATGCTTTTAGTGGGTCTTACATAATTTATTTGATTGTAACCGATGTGTGACGTCACCACACTAGTCCAATGCTAGTTGTGGTCAATTTCTCGAATCCACACTAGTCCAACGCTAGTTGTGCCTCTTTGTTCCGACTTTTCTCACTAGTCCAATGCTAATGGGAAATTGTAGACATGGGTTAATCCAACGCTAGACCCTTAGGAGCCCCTCGAGCGTTAGATCATGGTTGTGTGACACTTCATCTCATGCATGTTTTCACCTTTAGGGTTTTACCATGTTGCATGACACTTTCTTATATATGTACATCCTTTATCCCATATTCCCTTCTACTTATATCCCCTATTCCGTATTTTCCTTTATATATATATTCTTTACCCCTTTGTATGAAACATGACATTAGACTTGCTTTTCATCTAAGCATTAGACCTAGATTAGTACATTTGCTTGATTAGACTAGGAAAAACCCCCTGGATATGGGATATGGACGAGTTTGGCTTCTCTAGCCTTAACACGCTCGCATTCCCTCTATTAAAGGGAACATTGAGTCACAAACATTAGTCCCCCGCACCCATTATGATGCATTCCTTTAGGTCATACACATTTGTATATTATTATTTTCTTTACTTTTTCTTTCTTTCGAGTCTCATGACTTGCATTATTTGTGACTTCTTCGAAGAGTTTTTATTGGGCGTCACAATTAATGTGATTGGTACCAAGTAAGTTTTGAAGATACATTTCGACCCCCTGATACCCTCCTAGGTCTAGGATTTGCATTCATATAGTACATCCAAATGTGATAAATTTTTAGGTTAAAATAAGAAAATTTTTGACTAAATCGCGCAACTAGCCTTGGCTAGGTTGAAAGGGTGCCTTGGATTCTTATCCTTGCCTTCCCTTTCTTCAAATGTGACTCCCAAATCTTTTTCTCTGATTTTCGTAGACTTGGAATCGTTTAAAAAGGGTTCAAATTCATTTTTAGGTGACTTGGTACACCTTAACTCTATACCAAGTGGCGACTCCATTTTTCGTTCAAAAAACCCTTTTTAAACTACATTTTGGGTCAAATCGTCGCATTTTCAAGTCCCATTTAGACCCAAGTTTTTTTCAAAAATTCATTTTCCAATAAAAAATTGAATCAAAAGTCATTTTTTCTAAACTCGTCATTTATTTTATTTATTTTATAAAAAATGGGGCTCGATGGCTGGCGACTCCACTGGGGACTTAGAGAGTCCGAACAAATTTGATTTAGTCAATCCTTTTCTTTTTTTAACCTTTTCATATATCGCATTTGGATGTTTAGGGTTGCATTTTTCCTTTGTTAGGATTTTTGCATTTCGCACGTATCAACTCTCTCCCTCACACATTTGCGTACGATTGATTTGATGGGTGAATGATTTATGTGAGTGATCTCGCGCTTTGTATTGCATTTGGGTAGGGGGATATTACCTTAGAGCCTTGCGTTGGTTCTCGATCTCTCCCCTCCAAACGAAGCACTTCATACGTGCATGTATAGTTTTATTTACCCTATTTTTTTTCTTTTTCGTGGGCGCCATCCCACACCTCCTTGTAGGATTAGGATTGATTGCCTTGGGTAGGCGGATGGTGTACTCTGCGTCCATAGCGCTACCTAAGGGATCACTCGAGCCACCGATCAAAGGCCCTGGGAGTGATGACCCTTCGCCTTTAGGTCTGAAGGCTTGGGAGCCGAAGCCTTATTGAGTCTAGATGCATTAGTGAGCCAAACCTCATGCATCCATATTAGAATTACCTAGGGTAGAGTCGACCTTACCCTATTAAGGACACTATGCACGAGGGGAGGGGTCCTACCCTTTTTTCCTTACTTATCTTTGTTGCTTTTTATATCATCTAATTGCCCAACGTCTTATGTGATTATGTGTTGAACTGACGTTTCATTGTCTCTTGTCTTTTGCATTCACAAACGTTAGGAAAATAAGAGGTCTAGCATGATCCTCTTTTAGGACCAACCCTCATAGATAGGCTATTGCACGTTTAGAAATTTCGGTATATTTCATTCGTAAATTAATAATGGCATGTCATTTTTAGGCCTACCCTGGCATATTAAAGGGTTCCTTATGTCACGTTTTCATGTAAATTGTATATTTTATTGCTTTAATAAACTGGCATCATGCATCCACCTTAGAAGGGAATGTCATTTAGGGGATCCCGTATTATGAACAAACCGCCCTATATCTCGGATATATAATCCAATGAGACTTGCACGTTTATATTTCCTGTACTGTCCGAAGGGGGAGTGCACAAGGTAAGGTAAGATCCGATCTTTTCAAAGACGGCAAAGCAATTTTTGCACATTGGAATATGGGCATCTAACACTCATTTTTTGGCCATTTTTAACAAAATTAGTAAGCAATTCCCTTGCGTAAAGGACTTTAATTTGAAGAAATTCATAAATAATTTCCCATTGTTGAGACGATAAATATATGGAGGCCAAACCTTGATTTTAGAAGGCTCATAGACTAATGCATCGCAATGAGTTTTGAAACTACCAATGGGTCGACAATTCAATTGATTTTCAAATGAACCATCAAATTCATCCAGTCCATTTTATCAATCCACTCATTTTTAGGGCAATCTAGTCGTTGTTGAATAACTCATCAATTTTGTCCGCTCCATTTGACCAGTTTACCTGTTTTTAGGGCAATTCGATCGATTTTGAATAAATCATTATTTCACTCGATCTGTTTGGTCAATTGATTTCATTCAATTCATTTGATTAGTTTACTTCATTTTTAGGGTTATCCATTCAATTTTGAATAAATAATCATCAATTTCAATCAATTCATTTGACCAATTTACCCTTTTTGGGTAATCTGGTCGATTTTTGAATAAGTCGTCAATTTCATCCTATCCATTTGACCCGCTTATTCCCTTTTAGGGTTTAAGTCTAAGGTTCACTGAATAAATTAGTCGAGACATTGCAACCCTTTCAAGAGCAGGCTCTTTTGCACATCATGCGTCGATCAAAACAAGCAATCCATTCGGACTTTGTCCTCATTTTTAAGACAAATGTCTCTTCTCACTCCAATTGGCCAAGTTTTCAAATCATTTTTTCACTCAATCAGTTAATCGGATTCATCAGGTATGGTATAGTGCCTACCTCAGAGGATTACATCATGTTAGGCTTACCCTTGGCACAAAAAGGGTCCTCCAATAGGACATGCATCCGAATTACTTTAATTTTTACTAACTCCTGTCTTTTTCTTTTCTTTTTGACAACAGTCAATCAAGAAGGGCATCTAATAAGGGTTTTCCTACATTCTCAAGTAGTAATTACAAATATAGCTACCCGAAGAAGCCCCATTATCACCCGATCACGTAGCCGAGCTTCAAGAGATAGTGTAAACATGAGTACCCATCCAGAATCATCTGATAGGCCCGCAACCACATCACCGATTGACTCGGCAAATCTGGGAGCTCAACTGAGCGAAATTCTAAACCGATTTAATGAGCTAAGCGTTGAAATGATGGCCCAACGGCGCGTAATCGATCAACTGGTAGCCGGTGGTGCTAGCGGTGAACAACATGAGCCCTTACCCCCTGGCCAATCTGAATCTCAAGCCATATTCTTACCTTATATTCAAACCTTTGTTACTTTCCAAGTTATAAATCCACCTGAAGAAGCCTCTCCCTATCCCACTCATGGCCCACCACCTACTTATGCATCTAACATCCAAATTAACCCTTCTCATGCCCAAATTCTCCAAAGCGCCAATTGCTATGAGCATGCTATTCGAACCTCAGGGACCCCATTATTACTCTACCGCTGAGCCATTTACCCTAGATACCGCTGCCCAAGGAAAAGCTGAAGTTGGGGAATCATCTGCACCAGTGGATAAAAACTTGCTAAAGAGATTGGATCGGTTTGAAGAGTTCATAAGGAAAAACCAAGGTTTGAACAAGCAAGGAGGTTTGGATTACAACGAGCTGTGCCTGTTTCCGAATATGCAATTGCCAATGGGTTTCAAAGCACCCAAATTTAGCAAGTATGATGGAACTGGCAATCCCAAAACACACCTTCGGATGTTTGCAAACAAGCTAGGGAAGCCGATAGATGATGAGAGTCTACCTATGCGCTTATTTCCCGAAAGTCTAGAAGGCGACGCGTTGGATTGGTATTCCAATTTGAAGCCTGAGGATATGAGATCTTGGATGGATTTGTCAACTGCTTTTATGAGGCAGTACGAATATAATTGCGAGCTTGCTCCAATGAGGACCACATTGGAGGGGACTAAGAGGAAACCATCGGAGGACCACAAGACGTATACGAGGGGATGGAGAAAATTGGCTGCCAAAGTGGAGCCTCCCATGACTGAAAATGAGATTGTTCGCACGTTCATCAAAGCTCATGACCCGCCCTATTTTGAGGAAATTTTTCGAATGACTGGGTGTTCCTTTGCCGAAATTGTCAATAAATTGGAAGAATTTGATGAGTTTGTGAAGGCCGGAAAAATTGTTAATGTGTCAACATTGAAGATGCAACTAGAGGCTCTGCAAGGCCAGAATAACAGTGGGAAGAAATCCCAATTTAAGGGTAAAGAAGAGGAAACTGCTTTTGTTGGGGATCAGTTTGAGATCCCGAAATTTATTGGGTTTTTCATGATCTTGTTTTAGAATTGAAGGTATTATGTTTACTTGTTACTTGTTTCTTAACGACTTGTTCTGATGAATTGTAGCCTTTTGAATCTAGTTTTCGACACCATAAACCATTCTCAATTTGAACTTGTATTGAGTGAGTGATGATCTGAATAACCAATACCAAATTAAAACCATTGCTGCCCTGTGTACGTTTAAGAGAGAGAAGATCAATAGCCAGAAATTTCCACCTCTTCTGAAAAGAGTCTTCTAGGTGATTCAAATGAAGAAGTTTTGAGAGCCATTCATGAAATTTGTGGCCCCCATATAATTCTCCTTGGGATTCTACCTTATATATTTCTTCAACTTTCATGCAGTATCTTTCCTTGCATCTATATATATTTTGCTTGTTTAAATCTTGATTTTCTGATCGCTATTAACCTCATTTTTTATTTGGATTCAGCTGTCTTTGTACGGGTTGTTTTCTTATTCTCAAACGCTACAGTATTGGGATTCATCTACATTTAGCTTAACGGAAATTACTGCAAATTTGAGCAATCATGTGTGCAGAGGAAGGTACTGTGGAGCATGATATTAAAACCAAAATTATGGATTACTTGAACATTCCTGAGAATGAGTTTGTACTTGTTTTTACTGTTAGTCGAGGATCTGCATTTAAATTGTTGCTGAATTTTATCCTTCCCATTCGAACAAGAGGTTGTTGAATTTTTTGGACATATACTGATATACATGGGACAGCATCAGCAGCGGAAGCCTACCTTTTGATATCTTCTTTTGAATTTCATGTTTCTTTCAAACATTATGGGAAAAAGTCCAAAGGCTCTCTTACTTTGGCACAAATCAAATACAGCAACTGTAGTCACGGAATCAAAGAATATATGAACTCCTTGCCCTCAAAGGTCTAATTATATTAGCAGAAATGTAAACAAAAATATCAAAATCAATTGAAGTATAAGCACAAAGTATTATTCCACTTAAAGGTCTAATTAATCCATGAACGCAATCCCATTGTCTCGTCCTCCATTTCTTCAGAAGCATCTTCATTCAATTTTCCCATTTTCAACAACTTGTTAATCAGAATCATTATTATTTTCAAGTTCTTGTGCCTACAAAAACGGACCCAAAGTTAGCAAATATATTGAATTATAATTGTAAATTATCAAACTAATATATATAAGATTAAACAATTAATCAAGGTTTTTTCTTACTTGGACAAAACTTATTGATGCATGTTGTTGTGCTATTGAACTTGAAGACATCAAATCATAGCCTGTTTTGCTCCATTGTTAAATCATGCTCATTGTTCCATCACTTCACTTCTTCTTGCTTTTTCCCAATGTAAGAATTTGGTTACATTCTTTACAAGACATACTACACATTGACATCACCGAGACAAAACAAAGAATTTTCTCCCTTAGTTTAACCCCATGTTGTCACAATTTTGCACAATATTTTACGTCACACTCAACATCCCAACGACTTGAGGAAGGTTCATTTGGAAAACACTACCAATACTCTTTTTTTTTTTTCAAAACTACCAATACTTTTGTGGCTCAAAAAATTACTAGTCCCATGTGAGAGAGTCTGAGTCCCCATCGTGGATGGATACTTGATATTGAATTTCACGGGTCTTATAAATAATAATCATAAACAAGAGATAAGAGTAGTAAGACCAAGGTTGCCAATTGAATTCACAGTCCCTATCACAGATCAAAGGACGAAATTTCAGAACATTCAGTAAAGTATCCACGATGCAACCAATCAGCAGTTTCACTCAGTACATTCAACAATCAACCGCCCAAATATCCCTCCACTTTAACCAGAAACAAAACCCACCTAACGCCATCCATCAAAAACCTCAAACAATAAAAAAATCACTACAAATGGCATAAAAAATAAAAAAAAAAACCGCAACCGAGAGAACAAAAAATGAAACCGCAATAAACTCGTCCAAGGTGCACTAAAAAGCAATCTGGATTTTCTAGAAAGGCCAAAGATAAAGATAGCAGCTTGATACCCGACAATAGTTTCAATTGCTTCAATGGAGTGAATGCCATGCTTCGGAGCAGCGCATGTGACAATTTTGAAAAAGCCGTTGGAATTCCATCGATGGGTTGGAGGGGGGAAAAGGGAAAAGGTTTTGAGGAATCCGAAGGAGGAGGAAGAAGAAGAGTCAATGAAGCAGAGGCTGAAACGACCGTAATTATGTTTTAATTTTAATCGGTTTTGGTTATATTGGTTAAAGAGATTAAGTTTCTTTGCCCGATTAATCGATTAATTAACTTAATATGGTCCAAGTTGAGTTGTTTGAGGGTTTGGTTTATTAAGGGACACTTGGCGAGATTCTAAAGAGTGGGACAGAATGTGAGACAGGGTGTGGTACAGAAGATCCGTTGCCCCCCTAAAGTGGTCTGGAGTAGCAGTAGGAATATGAAAAAAAAAAAAATCCGATGCCCCTCTTAAGCAGTGTTGGTGATCGGCATTCACAAGATGGAACTTTTTCCAAGTTAATCTCAATTTTTGGAAAAAGCTAACACCTTAAGGTCCCTCTAAGCTTCTCATGTGTGCTTTTTAACTAGTTTAAAAAGAAATCTATATCTTAGGCTTCAATTACACCCATCTCAACTAGATTCCATCATATGCTCTTTTTTTTAACACCGTCAAATACTTCTTTCTTCCAAGAAAACGAGTGACCTTTTGGCGAGTTTCATTAGGTACTCATTAAACAAACCCTTTCAATGTTCATTTCTCAGTCCGTTCCTTCATTCAAATTCATATCTTTAGAAAGAATTCATTCCCTTTATTTTGTTTGTTGCTTCAGTTTAGTACATTTGTACAAGTAATGATAGTCAATGAAGGAGATGACGAATAAAACACATGTTCCTGAAAATACGTTGCAAATCAATGTATCTAGAAACCAAATCCCATTCATTGTGCACATAAGCAATAAATATTGCCAGGATCATTCCAAAAACCTTGCTTAATTCCTTTTCAATCAGAAACAAATTAGCAAAGTTCCATCCACGCCCCTCTGAATTCTTTCACATTCTGTATTCAAATCTCAAATTTGCTTATAAGTTTCTTTTTCACACATAATAAGGAAACATTCCATGAATACTCCATTAAAAATCTTCCACATTTCGTATTTCTTTCTCCATTTTTGGTTCCAAAACAAATCTCCTTGTGACTTTCCATATTCTTCCGTTGAACCCTTAGGTTACTATAAGATGGTAGGAAAAGAATACCAATCAGATTCATATTTTCTCCAGGCATCAATCTTCTCAAAATTCCTAAACCATGGCTGCAAAGATTTCTGTTTTCTGTATCTTTTCCACGCTAAGATTCCTTGTAACCTTGATTCTTATCTCTGAATTTCCACTCATTGAAGGAAAAACTGGTGGCTTCTCTGTTGATTTAATCCATCGTGACACTCAAAAATCCCCCTTTCATGATCCCTCCAAGTCACACTACGAACAACTGAATAATGCCTTTCACCGATCGTTCTCTCGAGCTGCATATTTCAAGAAACGAACTTCTCAATCTGATTCCAACCATGCACTGGATTCATCAGCACAAATCCAATCCTACATCACATCTAAGAATGGGGAATATCTAATGAAAGTATCCATTGGAACACCGCCAGTAGATGTTCTAGCAATTGCTGACACGGGCAGCGATCTGACATGGACACAATGCAAGCCTTGTAGTCAATGCTACAAGCAAGATGCCCCAGTTTTCGATCCTCACAGAACATCAACCTACAGAGAAATATCATGCGAGTCTGCATCCTGTGCTGCTGTCGGAACTTCCAGTTGTGATGATGGAAACAATTGCGCGTACAGATTGTCTTATGGAGACAATTCTTACAGTATTGGTAGTCTTGGTGCAGAAACGTTTACATTTAAGTCGAGTTCTGGAAAAAGTATTTCGATCCCAGGAGTTGTTTTTGGTTGTGGGCACCAAAACGATGGCACGTTCAATGAAACTGCTTCTGGAATCGTTGGACTTGGAGGGGGAGCAGTTTCTATTGTCACGCAATTGAGCAAATCAATTGGTGGAAGATTTTCCTACTGCTTGACGCCTTTGGTTTCTGAATCAAACGTTTCAAGCAAGATCAAATTTGGCAACAATGCTGTAGTTTTGGGCTCTAACGTAGTTTCAACTCCATTGATCAAGAAAAATCCGGACACTTTCTACTTTATCAATCTTGAAGGCATTAGTGTTGCAGATAAGCAGATTGCATACGAAAATTCGTCCTCGTCCAAGTTGGATAACACCACTGACGAAGGGAATATAATTATAGATTCTGGAACAACCTTAACATTCCTCCCTCAACAATTTTATGATGATTTGCAATCTACATTGAAGGAATCCATCAATGGTAAACAGGTATCCGATCCTAATGGCCTCTTGGGCCTTTGTTATCAGGTGGAGGATAACATCAAGTTGCCAAATCTTGTGGTACACTTTACTGGTGCAGATGTGGTATTGCCTCCAACTAGTACATTCATTCAAGTGAGTGAAGGGACAATTTGTCTCACATTTGTTCCTTCCGATGATATTGCCATTTTCGGAAACTTGTCGCAGATGAATTTTCTTATTGGATATGATCTTATAAACCAGAAGCTCTCCTTCTTGCCAGTTGATTGTACCAAATATTAGTAGAGAAATTTGGTATGCTTTTAAAGCAATTGTCTGCAGTTTTATTAGATCATATTGTGATTCACATTTCACCGTCCAAATACTGCTGTATTTTTCTGCTATGCTAGTTTGAATTTATTGTGATTAATATTCCAAAACTCATCTGTTTTGACCTCATCTCAAGCCAGATTTGGTCCTTTAAACTATACTTGTATTCCCATTTTTTCCTTTAATTTTAAAATGAGATACTTTAATCCTTGCAATATAGAATTTGACCCAAATAAGTAAATTCTTTAACTGAACCTTAGATGTTATGTCTAAATGAGACAAAATTTTATACTTTAAAAAGGACAAAAGTGAAATGAATTTTGTACTTAAGAGATTAAAAATAGAATAAATTTTTATATTATAAGAATTAAAGTGGGCATATTTCATATTTTAAAGGGTAAACTATTCCATTTTAAAGTTTAAGAATAAAGTAAGAATTCAAATATAATTAAAAGGTACAAAGTAGAATTAACCTATATTGTATTTGTGACAAATGCTGCCGTGCTGTGAGATAGCATTGGAAATGTATGTTGAAACAAGTTTTATTTGCTTTAGATTAAAAGGGTAATCAAGAAAATTGGTTATGTTGAAACAAGTTTCTTTTCATCTTGGAATTTGGCTCCTCAATTTTCTGGTGAGTTTTTCTTTTGCAATTTTTTTTTAAAAATTTAGTTACAAGAACCTTAAAAAAATTTCTCAGAATTTTTAAAATGCGTACTTTAAAATACTTTTAAAAAAAAAACACACTAAACTTTTTCCCTTCCTTCTTTTCTTCTTCTTCCCTCCCTTCTTCACCTCAACCGCCCACCACCAACATTGTCGGTGGCACTAGCTACTCCTCTCTATTTGCTTTTCTTTTTTTTTTCTTTTCTTTTCACCCTCCCTCCCTCCCTATCCTCCTCGCTCCTTCCCCTATCCTCCCTCCTCTTACTCTCCTCCTCTCCTCTTCCCATCTCCTCCTCCTTTCTCCCTTTCCCTACCACCTATACTCCCTCATGGAGGCAGGTGAGGGACGGGTGAGGGACGGATGAGGGAGAGGGATCGGTAGGAGAGGGGAAAAGGAGAAGGATGAGGGATACGAGAGGAAGTGGGAGGAAGGAGAAGGGAGGGAGAGCGAGCAAAAGGAAAAAGAGAGGAAAAAACAAAGAGATGCCAATCCAAGGTGATGATGGCCAACGAAGGAGGCCGTGGTTGGTGGTGATGGGATTCGTGGCAGTGGCAAGGATGAAAAAAAAGAGAGAAATGAAAAAGAAAAGAAAAAAAAGAAATTTTCATTTTTTTTACAAAAATATTCTACCACTTCTACGGTAAATTACTATAAAGTTTATACAAACATCCAAAAAACTCACCATTTAAGTGGGGCCTATGTTATGGACTTTCTTTTTTGGTTTTCCTTTTTGCTTATATATAACGATTTCTCTGTACAAAAATGTAATCATGTTACACGTTTGTCTTTCTTCTCACAAGATATTTCATTGGTTGATGAATGATTTTATTGGTCTAAAATGTCGAATTTCTTTTGATCAAGTGATAATCAAATAGATGCTGACAAGTGACTAATTTATGTTATATTTGAATGATATTTTTAGTCATTTTGGCAATATTGCAGAAAAGAAATGGAACATTTTGGCTATAATTGGTGTAAAATGCTTTTAAGTGATTAAATAAGGTTTTTGTCACTTTTTACTTGCATTTTGTCCATAATTTGTATAGGAGTTGGAACTATACTTCATTTGGATGAAACAGGAAGTTGACAGCTTTGACACATCTTTGTATTTCGGCTATAACTTGAGCTATAATGATCAGATTGAGATGATTCTTGAACTATTTTGAAGATAAGAGATAGAACTACAATTCATCGGGAGACATCAAAATCCAGTTTGAAGGTTTTCCAGGTCAAAAAGCCGAATTACAGTAGCTAATTTTCTATGGTCGAAGCTAAGACAAGGCAGTGAGCAGTCAAGGGTATTTTTGTCATTTGTCCACCTACACAAATCCAAATGAAATGGTTCTTGATGCATTGGAAAGCTAACTCAAAGAGCTACAAGTTTTATGTTTTGGTCAAGAGTTAATTCAGCTTCTATCATTGAGAAAAGTCCAATTGAATTTGATAAAAAATTGGAATGCCTTGAAGACTAGACAGAAATTGCTAAGTATGGCAGGGGAGCAATCCGGCAAGATGAAGGCCGGATTTGTGGCCGGATTCTAGTCAGAAATGGCTGCTCTCCACTTGCACAACTTGTTTCCTCCTCCAATAATTCACAGCTATTATGGACGTGTGACAACAACTTTGTAGCTGTAAAAGTGATGTTTGAAGCCTCATTTCTTGACTAAATCATCTATAAATAGCCATGGACTTGCAAGGATCAAGAGAGCTTGGAGAGTGCAAGAAATACCACAAAAATGTAGTTCTTACATTTTCTTAGTGTTAGGTTAGTATAGTATAGGATAGTTTAACTAGTAGTTCATCCTTCTTGTTTATTAGCTAAGCAAAGATGAAGATGGAGATGAAGAAGGCAAGGAAAGAGCTTATATGACAAGGGTTACTTTTCCTTTCCAACTATTTATCTTTTGTACTTGATTCTAAGTTTAGTTAATATACAAGTTTGGATTCTATGTTTATTATGTGTGTCTAAAGCTTATGCCTTGGGTTTGGTTGAACTTTTTGTGATTGTTGGTGTTTATTTTTTGGCTATTTGATGCTATTATTTTGAGCAAGTTATTTAGCACTTTAGCTCTTTAAATCATGATTAATTTGGTACCATATAATCGTGATTATCCAAAGGTGTTATTTCTTCAATGAAAATTCAGATTTAACATTAGTTCAAGAAGTGTTAAACCTAGGGAGTACACTCACGAGAGTAGAGGTGCACCTATGTTGCTTTAATGATTCATTTCATATAATTTCATAGAAGAAATGAACTTGTAGCTAAGTTCATAACCACGAGAGTAGGTATGGATTAGTTATAAGTATAGTTGATTCACTACGAAAGTAGGTATGGATTAGTTATAAGTATAGTTCATTCACTACGAAAGTAGGTTTCACATACATAAGGAAGTTACGCCAAAACTAGCCCAGATAGTAGTATTGAATGATTCAAAAATAACACTTGCATGAGTAGTTAGGAATATCATGACCTAAGGAGCTTTCATTTGTTTTTATCTTGCATAGGTTTAGCATAGTTTTATCTCTTTTAATTCATTGATTTTCTAAATGATAGAGAAACTTTAGTAGTGCCGGTAATTGCCCAATCTTCCTTGTGGGATCGACCCGATATATGCCCTAAACTACTAGTTGACCTGTATACTTGCAGTCAAACGGGTATAAATTGGTTTTAAACTTGTATTTGTATTAAAATCCCGTCAGATGCTTTTAATATCTCATCAACAAAGAAAAAGCTATGTATTTCCAAGGCATTATAGATGCAATGTTAAAATCAAATAACTAGAAGTAATTAATCACAGCAGAAAAGGCAAGGTAAAGCAGAATATCTCGAACACATGAAATAAAAACCATGTGAAAAATAATGCTGGCAATATTTGCCAGAGCAAAATGTAGCTTCCAGAGCAGAGTTTGCATTAAAAAAAAAACAATTTTGTCCATCATCAAACAGTATTGTTTTACATAGCTAAATAATTTTGGCACCAGCATGCATTCATTGACAAAAGTTTCTCACTTTAGCAACTTGCACTAGTCAAACATTCTTGTTCTTGTTTCTTCTGTGAGGACTTGAAAATTCGTTTATTTTTTTATAATTCTCTTTTATTTTGAATAAGTTAATTTATATTTTCTTTAATACTAATTTGTTTCCCTTAATAGTTGTAATAAATAATAGAGTCGAGAGTTTTGCTTTTACTTTTATAGTTAGTGGATGCCCCAAGGTTTTGGTGCATTGGAGTAGTGTGATCAATTGGTGAGGTGTGTGCACTAAATTTGGTTGATTAGAGTGGGTATTAAGCAAGAGAAAGTATGTGATTAATAGTGCTATGAGTAAATTAGTGAATCATAAGTTAAAAATACAAGAGAGACAAAGAAATAGGCTTGAATCGAGTCGATCTGCTTGTTACCGGTCAAAGACACTACTTGACCAAGATTTTATTTCTTTAATCTTCTTATTTTCCTTTTGTTTCCCATCCCTATTTTTCCTTAGCATGTTGGCTGAAATTTTTACTAAAAAGAGAGGAAAAGAAAAAAAAAGCAAACAAGGAATGGTTGGATGCCAAGTGTTGGCCATCAAGACAACCGTTGACCAAGAACCTTTCTTCCATCTTTATCTTTCCTTTCACCGAAAATTCCCTCACTTTCAGCCCTTCTTGGCCGACTCTTAGAGAGAAAAAAAAGAGAGAAGAAAACTTCCATTTTCACCTTGCTTTTGCCTTGATTGAGTGAGGAATCAACAAGAACCACTAATCTAATCCGAAGGAAGTTTCAGCAAGGTGACAAGAAGGCTTGTAGTGGAGTGATTTGGAGAGGAAAGATTTGGTTTTTCATTTTCTCCTAGAGGTTTGAAGGTATTAAGTTGGCAAACTCTCCTTCTCTTTCTTATCTTGCATTTTATTGGGTAGATGACTTGAATATAGAAGTTTTATGGAAGATATCATGGATTTGTGAAGATTGGTGAATTTTCCAGCTTTGTCTTATATTTTCCAGCCATGATATGATGATATCTAGCCTTGTTATGGGCTTGAGAGTGTTAATATGAAGATTTCTAGCTATAATATGACTTTTTAGCTTCCAAATAAGAATTTCCAGCTTTAGTTCCAAATTTCCAGCTTTGGTAGAGAATTTCCAGCTTAGGTATATGATGAGTATATGCTAGGTATATGTTTGATATAGTTAGTTTTGTGCCTAAAATAAGCACCCTATGTATCTTATAACTTGTAGACTTGATTGGGGCTGTTTTACTATGGAATGTTAGCTTTGCAATTTGAGGAAAAGTTGAGGTAAAATAGGGAAGTGATGCCCGTTTTTCTTCTTGTGGGGTAAGTGAGTGAAAGTGGAAGTAGAGGTGCGATTTGTGATCGATTTCGACTTAACTTGCTTAGGAATGTTTGAGTTGACCTTGGTAGTGATATGTAAGCTGAAATTTTGCCAAAAACTATATATTTTGCAAGCGGAAAGTAATGGCCACTTTAAACAAGATTTTCTAGATGCATATATCAAGCTATAAACTTAAAGATTTCAATCATTTCTTTATCAAAACCAAAAGAGTGGGCATGTATTTTTTAGGGTTTATTAAGTATTATGATTACTATTTAGATTAGTTTTATTTACTTGATTTTTCTTTGATATTAATAAGTGAAGATCGTATATTTCGAAAACCTATTTGATTACTTGTTGCTATACGACATTTTATCGCAGATTTTGACTCTGGCTAGGGGGTTGGACCTGAGCTTGATTCTGATAAAGAGTGAATCATTGGTGAGTGTCTCCAATTGCATGACCAAACTTGATACTTGAATGCAATGCTTTGTTAATGTGATTGGAAAATACTTGACTTGTTTGGTCGGGCAAGGGTGTAATTTATCGCACTTGTCCTAATTTGATTAATTACTGTACATTGGTTACGAATGGTTTGATGTATATGTGTATGACTTGAATACTGCTTCGGATCCTAACCCTATTGGTTAGTTCGTCGAATCGAGCCAGCAAGGACTCGGTCAAGGAGACTAGCGAACCATAGGTACTGTTTATTGTTTATTGTATAATCCACTGGATATGGTCCACTGGATTCGGTATACTCGAGTATTACCACCATTGTTAATATTGGAATTCGGGTCCGGTAGGGAGTTTGATTGGTGGATGGTGTTGGAGTTAAGTGTCGCTCTACTAGACTTGCTACAATACTTTGAAAGTTGACGGAGTGTCAACTGCTTCTTGACAAGCTGCGGCTGAATTAGCTCGCAAGAGCGAACTATATCCTTATAACTGAAAATGTTGAATACCTAATTAACTTGTTGCTTGAAGTGTTATTGTTAACTTTCATGAACTTTTGTGCTCGCCCACTTTGAGGTTTCAAGTTTTATATAATGGCCAACTTGCTACTTGTTTTTGCATGATATTTTGGAACCTCACTGAGGTTTAACTCACCACATTAGTTTTGTTTTCCTTACAGAGGATGCGAGCATGAGCGTGATGCTAGGACAGGCTAGTTTTATCTAGACCTTTTGATTTTTGTATTTGTACTAGCGCTAGTGTTCGATTAGGGTTAGGAGTTCAAGAATTTTTGCTACATTTGGGTATGTATAGATATTTGAGATAGCCATGTGTATAAATGTAAATTTTAAATTTGAGAATTGCTACTTCTTTTGCTTTTGAAGTTTTTAATTTATCTTTGAAACTGTGTGAGTGAGTCTTAGCGCGAGTTAGACAGGCGGTCCGCTAAACCCTAGGGTACGTCCTAGGGAGAGGTGGGGTCGTCACATTTTCCCCCACCAAATTGCGCTTGAAGAAAAACTAAGAAAAAATTTGTAGAGTTTGAAATTCTCATTTTACAAATTGTGATATGAAACCAAGAGGATAAGAGATTTCGAAAGGAACAACTATAATTTCCAATGTTCAGCAATCATCACATGCTCTTGAAACCGCCAATTATGTTTTTTATTTTTCATAATTTTCCAGGCTATTCTCTTGCTTCCTTGCTTTTTTAGGGAGAGAGGGAAAGACAATTGATTTTTTTTATATAAAGGTTGGATTAGATATGGGGAGCGTGTGGTGTGGTAGAGGAAGTTTGTAATGGGTCTAGAAGGCTTATTAGTTAATCAGAAAATTAACAAATATTGATTAATGATGAGTAAAGTTGTCCCTTAATGCAAAATTTGATATGGAAGTGAAATTTTGCTCTGACAATATTGCCATCTTAAAAACAAATAATTAGAAATACTTAAATGGAAAAAGCAAAGAATTTAAAGAATTTACCTTTGAGGATGGGGGAAGCAAAGCACAAGAGAAATTAGCAACGAAAGTAAAATGAGGTAAGCAAAGGGAAATATGGTGTCAAAGAAGCAAAGATAAAGAAAGCTAAAAGGAAAATTTGAAAGGCAATTAAGAAAATGTTGTTTAACTTATTATCCAACTTGCCGTTTCCTTGTTACATAATATACTATCCCGTAAGTGTTCGAGTTTTTCTATTTCATAAGAAGGGCAGTACAACATATGGCTAATGATTTTTTAATGATACATGTTAACATACCTAAATTATACTAGACTTATTATGTAAATATAGATATTCATAATTATTACATATAAAATTTATAACATTAAGAGCTTGACCCATTAGGATCACATGAATAAAATCTAACACCCAAAAAGGCACATAGAGGAAATGAACCAATATGTATTGTTCATTAGGCATACATGGTGAAGGGAAGATTTGTTTCTCATTTATTCCACTTTCTACATATACATAAAAACACATCCCTCCTTCCCCATATTGAGTCGTGTGACGGAAGGGAAAGAGTTGGGCATGGAAATGCCTCTGTTCACAATAAAAACCCTCTATGATTGTACATGGGCATAGAATAGTGACTGACTATCCAGAGGCATTTATGTCATTCAGCTATAAAAGATTGATCTTGCTTCCCCAATATAAAATGGGCATGTAATAGTATTGAATTGTTGGCAGGCATTGGTGTCTTAAAAAAATTGATTAATTCTTTCTCGTCCTGGCTCATTTGTACACTTGTATATATGTGGGCCATCGGAATTAGTTTTAATCAGGGGATATGTGTTAGATTCTCAACCATTAGGTTTGTGCTTAATTTAGTTACAAATATCAACAGCCATTAGATGCATTCATCAGATGATTAAAGATGGGCTCTATTGTGCAATTTAGGGAAAAAAAGGAGCAATAAGGAGAATTCAGGCAACTGGTTCTCTGCTGTCTCCCACCTCTTGCCTACGGCCTTCAAGAAAACTAAAGTGTTAAGTAACATTCTCCCTCCCACCATATGCTTTTGTTCACCAAATCTCTCTCAATCTCCTTTGTAAAATGGACATCCCTTACCCGCTAATGCTAATTATTACCATGGAAAGTAGTTATTGCGTGGTTAGTATGTGCTTCTACACCAAAAAATCAGGAATTTTTACCGAAGAAAAATGGGTTTCCATTTTTGTATGCTTAGTTTGTACCCGATCTCTTTTTGCGCCCATCGGATATTTGTGGAAAAAAAATCATTCAAGAATTCCTTTTCTTCGATTTGATGTAACGGAAAAAAATAGATGGTAGCCATTTATGTTTTGTAGCTTTAAGTATAGAGACAAAAGCCTGGAAAGGAATCGCATATATAAGAATTTGTTCCTCTATCTTAGAAGGCTTTTTGGAAAGTGGAAAAATTCTATAGCCAATAAGGAAGGAAAAATAGGTATCAATTCGTATCTCATCTGAAGTTTTTCCGTTGGCCAGAGAATTTATGATGGGAACCCGAATCTCCAAACTCCCGCTCTTAAAGAAACAAATTGCACAGGCAGCAGAAGGATCTATCTTAACCAAATAATGGAACAAAATTGATGGAAAACCTCGATCCCTCCCCTAAGGTGTGAACCTTAAATCTAATCTTGACCCACAATCTAATGAATTAGCGAATCAAGATGTGTTGGTAGAATGATGCCACAATTTAATGTAGTTTTGAATTAATAAGTCAAAACTTGAACAAAGAAGCCACAACTCACTTTGTATCAAAAGCATTCTCAAGAAACAAGAAAGAGATGTCTCTCTCAAACTTTATTTCTCATAATTGTCTAACTACTGAAAACATCATAAGTTTGGCTATTTATAACCTTACATAACTCAAAACCCTAACCTATTTGCAAAACTTTAGGTTTCCTAAAAAGACACAAAATCCCTAAACCTAAAGAACACTAATATTTGTGTCTAAATATGCTAAATATGCCTTAATAGGCTCACAAGACCCAAATAAAATTACTTAAAACTACGAAAGTCGCTAAAAATTGGAAAAGTTGGTCCGACAAGAAACCATCAGATGGTTTCTATGTTTTCTCTACCGATTTTTTCAACCAGTTATAATCCATTCCACGGTTAGATCGGTTAGATCTCCCAGTTACACTTCTTCCAAACTTGGATTCGTATCAATTTATGTCATTGTTTTCTTATGCATGATATCTACATAAAAAATGCAGAAAGTGAGATCATTCTTACACAAAGTCTTGCTAATTACCTTATTTCTCATATTTTTTCCCCACGTGATTACTGTCTTACATCAGTAAAATTTCCATAAACAAAATGCTCTCATGTGAAGGTATGTTTTTCAGATTTCATCAAAATATAGTGTTAAGTGTTATTAATTATCTATTGCAAAATTTTTTTAAAATGTCAGTATGTTTATGGAACCTTTTAGTAATTCCTTTCTCTCCATGTTTCTGTTTTTTTTTTCCCCTCTGACTCTTTGCTAAAGGTCAAGAGTCATTCGAAGGGAATCTCTTTGCTTCTAGGTTCACTTCTCTACTTTTCTAAACATGCTATGTCATATCACACAACAAATACTACTCATAAGCATTAGTGATTAGTACTTTTAATAAGTTAGTACATTTCTAGAATTATTAATTCTTTTTTGTTATATTTCATGATTTTGGTATTGTAGATATGAATTATTACTGTTATGCCTTGGAAAATGCTGATCATATGCAGATTTTAAAAGTTATTATTCTCTTGGAATTAATAGCTTTTTTATATATTGGATTATTTAGGAAGTAAGTTTATTTTAACTTTTTGAATTTTCTATGCTAATGAGATGTTTCGTTTGGGTTGACCTTGCTTGTATGCATGGAGCTTTTTTTTTTGTCATCCATTTAATTATTTATTAGTTAAAAATTAGTTTTATGGTTTTCATCGATATGAAAAAAATAAACATTAATCGAAATCTTGATTTGATGGATGAAATCTTTAATGAAACTTATAGGTGATACGAACCTACTATGAAGGCCATGAACTCATATCCCACAAGACCCCGGATCTAGACGAAGAACCAAGTTGGCAAGGATGTGAAATGTCCTTAACCCTTCTAAATCCCGAGTTTATAATGTGAGAACCCGAAAATTTTCTGAATTTCTAGGCCTTATTTTCTTTCTTTGTACCCGTTATCTATGTATTTGTTATTATGTTAACTTTAGAGATATTTTTATAAGTAAATACAGTTTTTAAATTATTTTTCTAGTATAAGTTAGTTCATGAGATATTTGAAGTGTATATTAGACGTGGGACCCGCTAGTGCGTTAAGTGCGGTTAATTCGGCCAATTAGGTTCAGTTTTGCATTAAGGGATTAATTGACTAGGTGCTAGGAGATAATTAGATGTTAGCTAGATTAATTTGTTAGGAAAGACAAAAGGATAAGTGTTAAACCTAAAAAGTGCTAGGTGGCGCGTTTTAATTGGAGGGTGGACTTTGACTAATTTCTTTCACCTTTACTAAACATGAATTTTGACCAATTTCATCTTCATTTTTCTTTCTCTTGGCCGAACAACATAGAGAGAAAAGAGAGAAAATTCCTCAACTTTTGCCTTCTATTCTCTTGCTTAATCTCTTGATCCAACCATTTAAACTTCAAATTCCTCCATAAAAACCTATTGCTAGTAGGATTGAAGAAGGTGGTGGAGTGGTTTTAGAAGTGGAGGTGCTAAGTTGCCATCTTTCTTGAGTTGTAAAGGTAAGTTGCTAAGAAATCTCCTTTTTGTTCTTAATAAGGAAAGATTAGTGGTTTCTAGTGGCTTAACATGTTAATTTGTGGAAGACTTCATGGGTTGAACTAGTGTTTGTTAAATTTCTGATTTAATGGAGATTTTTCTGATTTTATGGGATGATTATGGTTTAATCATGGTATAATAGCTTGTTATGGTGTAAAATGGAGCTTGTATATGTTTGTTAACGGAAATTTTCAGTTTTGTGCGGAAATTTTAGCTTTAGGGTTCCAATTTTCCCTGTTCTGTCTGGTTTTATTCGAGCATGTTAGAGGCTGAATTAGGCTTAGGTTAAAACATAAAAGTTGTAGCAAATGATGTTAACTAGCTGCCTACAAAATTTCATCTCAATCGGAGCAGGGTATCTTGTGAAATGACAAAATTGCCCCTGCTGCCCTATTTCTGTCAAAAATGATAATCAGCCTCTGTAAGTGGTTAGTTTGACTAAGAATATTACCAAATTGGTTGTCAATATATGATTATTAAGAATTATAGCCTTGTATCTTAGCTTTCAAATGGCTTTGGAATTACCTGAATCGGAGTTGTGTGTGCTGAGATATGATTGAATGAATCAGGACTGCTAGTTGAATTGTACAGTGAGCTTCGAACTCGAAAATCTTGGTTTTTTGGTAACTTTGACCTAGTTTGGGTGAGAACTGGACTAAGTATTCTTCATCAAAGTTATAGCCCTCTATCTTAGCTTCGAAACGGTATAACTTTCACTTCAATCCAATAAGCGTAGTTTCGGTTATGTCCGATACACTAAGTAGCGGTGAATTTGCCTTTTTGGTTTCTTAGCTTAAAGCTCATTTCCGGTCATTTTCCTAGCTAAATCTTGTACTTGAATGACTTTGAGCCTATTGAACGGTTGTTGTGATGAATTTATATTGTGTATGACTTTGGGATTGACTGAGGAAAATAATGAAGCCATAAGTGGCTGGAAAATAGATAAATACAAAGGACGTGCTGCCCAAATTTACACTTGAGGATTAGGTAACAATTTGAGAGCGAATACCATATGAACCATCTAGGATATTTGCGTCTTCTTTTATCGAGGTATATAAGTTCGAATCTAGCCGAAACTTGTACACTTAAAAAAATGAAATTTAAGACTAATAGAAATACGTTTTCTTCATTTCTTCGACTCAAATGGATATTTCAAAGTTTTACGAGCGAGCATAAGTTTTCCAAATATTTTACTCATGTCCTTTGGTTTAAATGTACTCTTTTCACTTCCAAAATCATATTTCCAAAAGACTAGTAGTATTTGAATTGTCTTCGATTCACCTAACTTTTGCTGGAGGAACTGTAATATTTTCTCTTGATTAACCTTAGGGTTCATCGGTGATTGAGAGTGTTATCCGAAAAGATATTCTGTGAGAACCCGTAATTTTCTCATTTTCTAGGTTTAATTTTATTTAATGGCTTATTTTCTGCATTTTCGTTATTAGAAAAATTTTCTAGATAATTTTTATCCGTAAATATAGTTTTTAGATGATTTTCCTAGTATCGGTTAGATTTTGAAAAAATAAGAACGTATATCGGACGTGGGACCCGCTAGTGCGGAAAGTTCGATAAAGTTCGGCCAATTAGGTTAAGTTTGGGATATTGGGATTTAATTACTAGGTGTTAGGAGATAATTAGAAGTTACCAATATGGATTAGTATTGGAGAGACAAAAGGATAAGTGTTAAACTTAAAAGGTGCCACGTGTCGATTTTTCATTCGAGCTTGGACTTTGACCATTATTTCTTACCTTTACTAATACTCAATTTTGACCCAAAAAGCACTCAAATTTCTGCAAGCTTGGCCGACCCTCCCTCAAGAAAGAAAGAAAGAAAACTCTTCAAGTTTTTGGCTTAAATTTTGCTCAAATCTACCAAATCAACCACATAATCTTGCTTTTGTTCCATAGAAAACCTTAAGTGAGTGATTGTGAGGTGTTTAGTGGAGTTGTTTGGAAGGCTAAGGTGATTGGTTGCTCTCTCTCTTGTATTGCTAAGGTGAGTAGTGAAGGAACCCCTCTCCTCCATCTAATGATGTTTAATTCATGATTTGTGGTAGTCTAAGATGTAATTTTATGGATTATATCTTGATTTTGGTTGAATTGGTGAAGTTTTATATTTATTGGTGATTTTTCTGTTTTCATATGATTATTATTATGTGGTCATGTATGATGATTGGAAATGATATTTAAGGAAGTCAGAAGGTGGAAAGTGTGGTTAATTGCAGAAAATTTCTGTTTTGGAAGAAAAATTGGAAAGTTAGGGTTTCATTTTCCTTCATTCTGCCCGGCACTATTTATCATAGTTAGAGGCCGAATTAGCCTTGGGTCAAAACATGAAAGTTGTAGGGAATGACATTTTAGAGGTGCCTATAAAATTTTAGGCCAATCGGAGTAGCGTATCCTGTGAAAAGACCGAAATACCCCTGCTACCCTGGTTTCACCCGAACTTGAGAATTGCTTCTGTAATTGGTTATTTTGGCTGGGAATACTTCTGAACTGGTTGTTGAGGTCTCTGAGGAAATGTAGACTGATGTCTTAGGTTTCGGATGGCTTTGGAATCACTTGATTTGGACTTGGGTAGCCTGAATTACGGTTCGTTAACCAGAATGCGGTTTGTTAACCTGTCTTTACGGTTCTGGTTTAGTATATTGAATTTTTAACCTTGTTTCACTGCAAACTGGACTGAGTAGCCTTCTTAAATATTGTAGCACTATCTCTTAGCTTCAAAATGGTGGGTCTTGTACCGATAATCATAGTGCCAATGGTGCCAAAACCGCACAATGACGTCAAAACTGTTTTGAGTTTTAGGGCTTAACTTTCATTTCCGGTCATTTTCTTAGCTAAATCTTGTACTTGAATGTCTATGAGCCTATTGAATGGCTGGTGTTATGAATTTATATTGCGTATGACTTTGGGGTTGACTGAGGAAAATAATGAAGCCATGATGGCTGGAAAAGTAAGCAAATTTAGGGGAAATGCTGTCCATTTTTCTAGGCCGTTTAGTCTCTTTAGATTTGAGTTGCCTTTTGAAAGAAATGAAGGGCTTTTGGGTCGTTCAAATCCTAGGTCCTCTCGTTACTCTTGTTTTCAAAAACATCATGCTTTGCACCCTTGCATTAGTAATTAATTGGCAAGGCATACGACTAGAAGTCGAGCCTCACTTGTATTTTCTATTTACTCGATTTGGATGTGAACCCTTCACTTGTTTTACTTTGGGTCGTTTAGGGTTTCTTGGCGATTAAAGCCAATTTGAAGTGAAAACTTTTGAAGTATTTGTACCTGAACCAGTGAGTGTACCGCTCCCCTCACTTGTTGTTTAACTCGATTTCTGTACATGCAATCTGTGATATGAACGTCTGAACTATCTGTTTATTTTGTTTGAGATGAGAGTGTATGTGAGGACTCGCAAAAACTATTATTTTATGGCTAATTTATGGCTTAATAAATTATTTAATTGGATTTTATTTCCAAGGAATATTTTCTAGTCTTATTAGACCCAAATAAGTGGTAATATAACTTCGTTATATTTTTAAAATGATTCGTTTCGAAAATTAATTTCCTAGAGCGCGTTTAGCGAAAATAGTGAATATTACTTGGAGATTTTATCCGCGTAGTAGCACAATAAGCTTGGAATATTGGAGACCTGTACCATGGTCCTAAAATAGGAAATTTTATGAATAAATATTCAAGTGATAGTTAGTAGTGCAATCGTTATAAGAATTTTTCGAAAGTTTCGCGTTATAGCGGTAAAATTGACGGTACGCGTTTTCACACGCGCAACTTCGATTGAGGGACTTTAGACCCTTATTTCGGGACAACTAAGAGTGAATAATAATTACATGAATATATATACATTGGAGGTTTAGTGCACTAGTAAACCAAACGCGCGAGAAAAATCGAGTCCAAACGCATCCTAGTTGCACTATTTCAAGTTGACTTTGGAGCAATTTTTCACCACACATTTAATCTTCTATGAGAAGCCAACTTAGATCAAAATCACACTCTCTCTTCTCTCTCCTCACAGCCGGCCAAGCTTCCCCCTCTCTCTAACTCATTTGCAACAAAAATTCTGCACACTAATCTCACCCAAAACCACCCCAAATCACACCAAACTTGGAGACCACTTAGCAAACCTCTTGGAGATTATATCTAGCTAAGGAGGAGGGGAGCTTTCACGGTTTCTTGGAGCTTCAAGAGGGCCGAAAATTCTGACCTTGCAAACCAAAGGAGTAGGTAATGATCAACCCTTGGATTCTTATCTTTTGGAGATTATATGACAAGATTAAGCTCATGCATGCACTTAGTTACTTGTTTATGGTGTAAAAATGTGATTGTGGGCTCTTGGAATTCCCACACTTGGGTTGTTGTTGCTGATGTGATGATTGATGGTGATTATATTGTTGGTTTAGTGGTTATAATGATGCATTAGTGGTGGGTAATTAGTAGGAACTTCATTGGGTGTAAGAAGCAAAAACTTCCGATTTTGCCCCTGCCATGTTCGGCCATTTCCAGGCCAATTTTTAATGGTTTAATGGCTTGAATTGGATGCTTATATGATGTATTAGAGGTGTGGAAAATTTCATTGAAAAATAATGAGGTTTGAATGGGCAAATGAATTTTTGTTCGAAACCAGCAAATCTGGAAAACTGATTCGCGTATGCTCTGACCAGCAGTAGTATTTTGGCCATAACTCTGTCCTCGGATGTCGAAATCATGTGCCGTCGGTGGCGTTTGAAACTAGACATTCCTAGCTTTAATTTGGTATATAATTCACATTCTGATTCTTTGTGAGCAAGCCGAACCAAATGTTTTAAGTTCGCTGTCCTGTTACTCTGTTCTTCTGGAATGAAGTGTTCAGGCAGCAACTTGATGCCCGAATTTGAACCAAATGGGAGCCAAATTTGGAAACGATTTCTTCTGTGATATTTTAACTCTATGAATGTATTTTCCAACGGCGTAAGCCATGCTCGATTTCAAGCTATAATGACTGAGTTGTGACTGAAACAAGTGGACTGCTCTGTTTTGGAAAACCCTAATGTTTGGACTGGTTTGGAACCAAATCTTGGAGTGAACTTGTTAGTTGATGTTCTTGATATTAAACACTTACCAAAGGTATCATGGGTATATCTTAGACCCTTATTTCACAAATGAACCATGGTTGGATAACTTTCTTGGTTAAACGGTTGGAAATTTGGAAAATGAAAGTCAAAGGCAGTTTGCCTTAGGATTTTTCTTGAACTTTGGTTGGCTAATTAACGACCTTGCCGAAGGTATTTTTCCCCGAAATTCGATAGAGAGATACCTTCCATATAGTATTGAAATACTGCCAATTTTGGTGCCGATTCAAGTTCGTTTCGATACCCAATTGAATTACTAAAGTTAGAGGTTCAAATCTGGAAAATTCTCATCCAGTCTTGAATTTGCTCAACTTCGGGCTACCGTATCTCGGTGCTCGAAACTCCGATTTTTGATCCGCTTGTTTTGTCCTACACTTCACTTGCAACACTAATTGAGCTGAAAATTTCAGAGGCCGGTTTGCAACGTGCGAATCGTGCCGAATTTTCAAAGTTGGCCAAAATCCAACTTCATTCTGCCTTGTGAACCAACCCAGCATCTTCAAGCTCAATTCTGACCACTTTTCACTTTGATTCATGGAAAAGTGTCTTCTAGGAACTTATAGTACTCTCTAAGAGGTTTCCAACGGTATAAAGTTTTCCAATTCTCGACTTATGCCGAGCGAGTTATGATTTTTCAAAGATTTATCGTAAAACTGAAAAATTTTCCAACTTCAAAGAAATAGAGTTTTTCAAGAACTCTTTATTCTTTTGATATTCTTAAACGTTTTGCTTACGATTTTCAAGATAAAAACTCAAATAATATTGTACCTAATAAAAGGCAAGTTGAACCTCGATTTACGTGTAATTGAGGTTCCTTTTTGCAAAATAATTCTTAGATTGTACTAGTGTACAATCTTTCTTGATAAGTGGGTTAATTGTGTGATTATCCACTATTAAATTGCCAGGCGCGCAAGGAGACCTTCAAGAGGATCTCATCGTGGACACTTGAACTTCCGGAAAATAATTCTTATTGAATTGCTCGGTGAGTGTCAAGTGTGTGAATTTTGATACTTGCTTATTTGTGGGATTTGTTGAAAGTTTTAAAAATAAGGGCGGGTGCGTACTTTATCGCACTCGTTCTAATTTCAAATGAATGAATGAAATGTATTGAATGAATGAATGAAATGTATTGAATGAATGAATGAAATGCAATGTTATGTCATGAATGCTTATGTCGTTGGAGTGAACCTCCTCGACTTTCAAATGAATGGGGGACGCCCAAACTCATAGGCCGTCCTTAGACTCGAGCCAGCAATGGGCTTGGTCGGGGATTTGGACGAGCCATGAGATACAAATAAGCTCGACCTAATAAGAGGTCTTGCTTGGCATACTCGTTGAGTATCGCCCAATATTGGCCATTGTGGGCCCTTGGGGTGTACGGTGGACGGAGGGAAGTAAGTGGTGATCTACGGAAATGGAAATACCGACCCGGTTGACAGGAGGGTCAATGCGGGAAGGTATACGAATGACAACGGCAGATCGAGTGGAACTTAGCTCCTGAGAGCTACTATATCCTTGAATTGTTTCTGATTACTTTCCTGCTTGATTGATTGATTATTGAAAAGACATGGCTTTATTTATTAAATTTGGGATTGTTATTTGACTAAGTGCTTGCATGTGTGTTCTTGCCCTCACGAGCGTTAGCTCACCCTATAGTTTTGTTTTCCTTAACAGGATCGAATCTTGGAGAAATATGAAGGAACCATCCGTTGTACTTTTGTTAAGACTCCTGTTATATATTTTGACTAGGCCCTGGTTTGGGTTGTACTTTTGGAAATTGTAAACTTGAAAAGTTTGGGCCCTGATGTGTACTTTGAATTTAAGTTGTTTCATGATTACCCGATGTACTGGTTATACATTAAGTGACTTATTAAGCTTGAACGCTTCCGCATTATTGTATTCATGTTGTTCTCATCGAAGTGATTAGTTCGGTTTGAAATTGAATGGAATTGCTTGAGTCCTGGCGTGAGCTGGGCAGGCGTCCGCGGATACCCTTTGGTCCGCCTTAGGGAGACGTGGGGCGTCACAGTTGGTATCAGAGCTTAGGCTTCAGATCTCTGTAGCGTATTCTAGGCTTAAAGTTTAGGATGCTTGACTGTGGGATTAATTTGGATATTATGTGAACAAGGATCTATTGTATCTTAGGGGTTAAAGAAATTGATTATTCGGGAGTTCTTATTTGGGACTTGCAGAAGAAACTGAGGAATTAGGTGATGTTATATTGAAGGAAGAGATGGGATGAGAGATTTGAAGTGAAAGATTGGATGAATTTGAATTATCATTATATTTGTAAGTGTGGAAAGAATTGAGATAATTATTAGTACTGGCTATGGAGGATAAGAGACCGAGATTTGATAGTCAAACTCCATGTGTGATGATTTTGAACCAAGATAAAAGTACAAAGGAATAAAATGTATTTTCCGCCCACATATCTTCTAAAGATATTCTGCTTTGAAAATTTAAAGAAAAACTAGGATGTACTAGTTTTATTTGTAAGCGATGAGTGGAAGTAAGATATATATGCTTTAAATATGTGTAATTTTCCGATTTTGGTAAAAGGGTGAGTTTTACTTGAATTTCACATTTGAAAATTTGTGAATAACTAATGAGTTGTTGAACTTTGTATATGATGGGTTAATACAAGATTAACATTTTCTAAACTAAGTTTTCCCCCTTGATTGTATATTGGTGTAATCTCACACTTGAATTTGTCCATGCTTTACACGAAGAAAAATATATATATATCCTGAGTTTTCGAAAGAATGGCAAGCTTATGTTTAATAATGTGAATCCTGAACTTGATAAGATTTCTGATTACTTGAAATACTCTTCTTATGTTTTAAAATTCTTGACTTTCAAGAAGAGTGAGCCAATTTTAAATGTACGGACTGAGGCAACTTTGAGATATAGAGCAACTGCATTCAAGAGTACAAGTTAGTGTGAATTGATTTGGTTTCCGTTTGACACGTAACGTAGCAAGTTGTACTTATTCTTGGGTTTGAACTTGGAGCTTGAAACTTTAATTACAAAACCCTAAGACTGGTTATTTTGGAGATGATGGTGTTCCGACTGGTGGCTGGTTATTAAAGATTTTGAACTTCGAATGGATAATCTTGGTTTTAGCTTGCGTTATGGCTTTATTGGATCTAATTTCGTAAAGGCGTGTGATCTGATTGAAATTAGTGATGTCTGGACCCCTTTGGTTTAACTATGGACTTAGAAAGGGGTAGTGCACGCTGTGAGGCCTTTTGTATCCTGCTTGTATGTACTTCTATATTTTTGTGGCACTTAATTGCCTTTGTGCAATATTGGACATCTTGGTCTTGTTTTGTAACTTCTAACCGTGCTATAACTTTTGATACATGTAATGAATCATGACCTGATTTTAAATGTTTTTGCAACTTGTATACGCGTTACGCTCTTTATGCTTAGTTATGCCTTTTCCTGTGCTTATAGACTTTTCTTAAGTAGGGTAGCAGGAATGAGAAAAGGGGACCGTGACCGAGGGCTTAGACAACCCTGTACTTGTGAGACAAATTGATAGACAGTTTCATATAATTTAATAGGTCCCTAGTACCGAATATGAATCAAACATAAACCCGAAGATCCGATCTACTAGTGTATAATGGATTAACCTAACCGGAAACTTGGTGAGATTTTCTTGTGCGCAACATATGTTATGATTGGTTCTGTGCCAATATTTCAATCTTAGGAAGTTTGAACTCCGAAAGTATTGCAGTAGGTTGGTAAGAGAACTCGAACTGCCTGAAACCGATTAGACTGAGCTTACTTGAGACTTGAACCTGTTTAGGCTAGTGTGCTCTTGCGTATCCTCAATGGACCTAATTTGACTGAATATATGGAATGTGGACTTGAATTTTGTGACTGTTTAAGAATGTGAATTGCTGGACAGAGGTTAGGCCAGTGTGTTCTTACTCGTACTCATGACCCTTGAATTTGAACTTGAACTTGCACTTGAACTTGAACTTATACTTTTGTTCGTACTCATACACCATGAACCTGAAGTATTTGGCTCTGCTTTGACCCTACTCTTGAAATTATTCGTACTGGTGTGGTTGTAGACCGGCTACTATTCTTCTGCAGCGGTTGAACTGAACCTCTCTGGTGGGGCATTGCTTGTTGTGTTGTCCAGCACCACCAGGGATGAACTTTTGATTTGAAGCTTCGTTATATCCTGAATTTCTTCCAAATGTCTAGGACTTTACGTCCGACTTCAAGCCTTTTGCCTGTTTTATCTGATTACGCGATTAATTCCCTATTGGACCATGACTATTTGATAGGTTGGATTGGTGTGATATGTAGTACTTGAACCTGATAAGTGATTATTATATAAGCCATGCTCTACTGGATGTAAGGGGTAAGTTAGCCTCGTCTGCACTTATTTCGGGAATTCGGGCTAGAAAATTTTTAAATAAGGGAGCTCAAGGATATTTGGCTTTTCTTATTAATACCCCTAGCGATAAGGTGAATCTGGAGGACACACCGGTAGTGAAAGAATTTTCTGATGTTTTTCCTGAAGAATTGGAGTCTCTACCCCGGAACGGGAAATAGCTTTTAAAATTGATTTAGCTCCGGGAACAGCACCTATATCAAGGACACCATACAGGATGGCTCCGGCTGAGTTGAAGGAGTTGAAGTTACAATTACAGGATTTGTTGGAACGGGGTTTTATTCGAGAGAGTGATTCCCCGTGGGGAGCCCCAGTTTTGGTTGTAAAGAAGAAAGATGGGAGTTGAGGTTATGTATAGATTATCGAGGCTTAAATGATGCTACGGTTAAGAATAAATACCCACTACCCCACATTGATGAACTGTTTGACCAACTGCAAGGGGCGGTAGTATTTTCAAAGTTGGATCTAAGGCAAGGTTACTATCAATTGAGGATTTTAGAGAAGGACATACCTAAGACTGCTTTTAACTCGAGGTATGGGCACTTCGAGTTTGCAATAATGCCTTTTGGGTTAACCAATGCACCTACCGCTTTCATGGATTTAATGCATAGGGTTTTTAAGCCTTACTTGGATCAATTTGTGGTGATCTTCATTGATGACATTTTGGTGTATTCTAAGAATGTGAAAGATCATGAGAAACATTTGAGAATGGTTTTACAGATCTTGAGGGAACATCAGCTATATGCTAAGTTTAGCAAGTGTGAATTCTGACTAAAGGAAGTGACTTTCCTAGGGCATATAATTTCTAAGGATGGAATTAAAGTGGATCCAACTAAAGTGGAAGCTGTTTCGAAATGGAAACGACCGGAAAATCCAACGGAAGTTCGGAGTTTTATAGGATTGGCAGGGTATTACCGGAGATTCATCCAGGATTTTTCGAAAATCGCTGGACCTATGACTGAGTTGACCAAGAAAAATGGAAAATTTATTTGGAGTTCTAAGTGTGAAGGAAGTTTTCAGGAGTTGAAAAGACGGTTGACTAGAGCGCCTGTTCTAGCTCTACCAAATGGACATGATAGTTTTGTGGTTTATACCGATGCATCTAAGGAAGGTTTGGGATGTGTTTTGATGCAAAATGATAAAGTGATAGCTTATGCCTCTAGAAAATTGAAGCCGCATGAAGGGAACTATCCGACCCATGATTTGGAGTTAGCGGCTGTGGTCTTTGCTTTGAAGAAATGGAGACACTATTTATACGGAGTGACATTTGAGGTTTTTACAGATCACAAAAGCCTTAAGTACTTATTTTCTCAGAAGGAACTGAATTTGAGGCAACGTAGATGGATGGAATTTCTGGAAGATTATGACTGCATTATTAAGTACCATCCTGGGAAGGCCAATGTAGTGGCCGATGCTTTGAGCCGTCAGGTACAAATGGCTGAATTGATGGTTAAGGAATTTCGATTGTTGGAGGAAGTTAGCTATTGGAATCCTCGATTAGAACCAAGGAAAGTGATTTTGGGGAATATTGTGATAACCTCCACTTTATTGGGACGTATTAAGGAATCTCAGGAAAAGGACCCTGAAATGCGAAAGTTGGTGGAGAAAGTCAAGATGGGAGACCAGACCGATTTCACTTCGGGATCAGATGGAATATTAAGATTTCGAAATCGGGTGGTTATGCCAAAGGATGAAGGGCTTAGAAAAGAAATTTTGGAAGAGTCACACCGATCAAAGTTTACAGTACATCCAGGAGGGAACAAAATGTACCAAGACTTGAAAGGTCTTTATTGGTGGAAAAATATGAAGAAGGAAATTGCCCAATTTGTTCAGACATGCTTGGTTTGTCAACAGGTTAAAGCCGAACATCAGAAACCATCTGGGCTTTTGCAACCTCTAGAAATACCTGAGTGGAAATGGGAAATATTACCATGGATTTTGTATCAGGCTTACCAAGGACACAGAGAGGCCATGATGCCATTTGGGTGATAGTAGATAGATTGACTAAATCAGCTCATTTTCTGCCGATTAATATGAAATATCCATTGGAGAAGTTGGCCAGATTGTACTTGAATGAGATTATCAGACTACATGGTATACCTGTGAGTATTGTGTCAGATAGGGATCCAAGATTTGTTTCGAGGTTTTGGCAAAAGATGCAAGAAGTGTTGGGGACTAAGTTGAACTTTAGTACCACCTATCATCCCCAGACTGATGGACAATCTGACAGAACAATTCAAACTCTTGAGGACATGTTGAGGACTTGTGTACTGGATTTTGGAGAGAATTGGAGTAAGTTTTTGACTTTAGTGGAATTTGCTTATAACAATAGTTTCCACTCTTCTATTTAAATGGCTCCATACGAAGCACTTTATGGTCGGAAGTGTAGATCCCCAATTTGTTGGGATGAAGTAGGTGAACGGAAAATCTTAGACACGACTACTGTATCTTGGATTGAGGAGGCTAATGAAAAGGTGAAATTGGTACGGCAAAGAATTCAAACCGCCCAGAGTAGACAAAAGAGTTATGCCGACAATCGGAGGAAGGATTTGGAGTTCACTGTTGGAGATATGGTATTTCTCAAGATTACGCCTTTAAAAGCAAGTTTGATGTCCGGAAAAGGGAAGAAACTACAACCAAGGTTTGTAGGGCCTTATAAGATTATTCAGCGAGTTGGGAATGTAGCCTATAAGCTGGAATTACCACCGAGTTTATCTCGTATTCATAACGTGTTTCATGTGTCCATGCTTAAGAAGTATCATCCAGACCCCTCTCATGTTTTACAACCGGAGAATATTGAGATCGATGAAACCCTAACCTATGAGGAGAGACCGGTAAAACTTCTGGATCGAAAGGTGAAGGAATTGAGGAACAAGCAGATACCACTAGTGAAAGTTTTATGGGAGAACCATGGAATAGAGGAAGCGACATGGGAAGTTGAAGAGACAATCAGGGAGAAGTATCCAGACTTGTTCACCGACCAAGGTAAATTTCGAGGACGAAATTTTCTTAAGGGGGAGAGGATGTGAGGACTCGCAAAAACTATTATTTTATGCCTAATTTATGGCTTAATAAATTATTTAATTGGATTTTATTTCCAAGGAATATTTTCTAGTCTTATTAGACCCAAATAAGTGGTAATATAACTTCGTTATATTTTTAAAATGATTCGTTTCGAAAATTAATTTCCTAGAGCGCGTTTAGCGAAAATAGTGAATAGTACTTGGAGATTTTATCCGCGTAGTAGCACAATAAGCTTGGAATATTGGAGACCTGTACCATGGTCCTAAAATAGGAAATTTTATGAATAAATATTCAAGTGATAGTTAGTAGTGCAATCGTTATAAGAATTTTTCGAAAGTTTCGCGTTATAGCGGTAAAATTGACGGTACGCGTTTTCACACGCGCAACTTCGATTGAGGGACTTTAGACCCTTATTTTGGAACAACTAAGAGTGAATAATAATTACATGAATATATATACATTGGAGGTTTAGTGCACTAGTAAACCAAACGCGCGAGAAAAATCGAGTCCAAACGCATCCTAGTTGCACTATTTCAAGTTGACTTTGGAGCAATTTTTCACCACACATTTAATCTTCTATGAGAAGCCAACTTAGATCAAAATCACACTCTCTCTTCTCTCTCCTCACAGCCGGCCAAGCTTCCCCCTCTCTCTAACTCATTTGCAACAAAAATTCTGCACACTAATCTCACCCAAAACCACCCCAAATCACCTCCAAATCACACCAAACTTGGAGACCACTTAGCAAACCTCTTGGAGATTATATCTAGCTAAGGAGGAGGGGAGCTTTCACGGTTTCTTGGAGCTTCAAGAGGGCCGAAAATTCTGACCTTGCAAACCAAAGGAGTAGGTAATGATCAACCCTTGGATTCTTATCTTTTGGAGATTATATGACAAGATTAAGCTCATGCATGCACTTAGTTACTTGTTTATGGTGTAAAAATGTGATTGTGGGCTCTTGGAATTCCCACACTTGGGTTGTTGTTGCTGATGTGATGATTGATGGTGATTATATTGTTGGTTTAGTGGTTATAATGATGCATTAGTGGTGGGTAATTAGTAGGAACTTCATTGGGTGTAAGAAGCAAAAACTTCCGATTTTGCCCCTGCCATGTTCGGCCATTTCCAGGCCAATTTTTAATGGTTTAATGGCTTGAATTGGATGCTTATATGATGTATTAGAGGTGTGGAAAATTTCATTGAAAAATAATGAGGTTTGAATGGGCAAATGAATTTTTGTTCGAAACCAGCAAATCTGGAAAACTGATTCGCGTATGCTCTGACCAGCAGTAGTATTTTGGCCATAACTCTGTCCTCGGATGTCGAAATCATGTGCCGTCGGTGGCGTTTGAAACTAGACATTCCTAGCTTTAATTTGGTATATAATTCACATTCTGATTCTTTGTGAGCAAGCCGAACCAAATGTTTTACGTTCGCTGTCCTGTTACTCTGTTCTTCTGGAATGAAGTGTTCAGGCAGCAACTTGATGCCCGAATTTGAACCAAATGGGAGCCAAATTTGGAAACGATTTCTTCTGTGATATTTTAACTCTATGAATGTATTTTCCAACGGCGTAAGCCATGCTCGATTTCAAGCTATAATGACTGAGTTGTGACTGAAACAAGTGGACTGCTCTGTTTTGGAAAACCCTAATGTTTGGACTGGTTTGGAACCAAATCTTGGAGTGAACTTGTTAGTTGATGTTCTTGATATTAAACACTTACCAAAGGTATCATGGGTATATCTTAGACCCTTATTTCACAAATGAACCATGGTTGGATAACTTTCTTGGTTAAACGGTTGGAAATTTGGAAAATGAAAGTCAAAGGCAGTTTGCCTTAGGATTTTTCTTGAACTTTGGTTGGCTAATTAACGACCTTGCCGAAGGTATTTTTCCCCGAAATTCGATAGAGAGATACCTTCCATATAGTATTGAAATACTGCCAATTTTGGTGCCGATTCAAGTTCGTTTCGATACCCAATTGAATTACTAAAGTTAGAGGTTCAAATCTGGAAAATTCTCATCCAGTCTTGAATTTGCTCAACTTCGGGCTACCGTATCTCGGTGCTCGAAACTCCGATTTTTGATCCGCTTGTTTTGTCCTACACTTCACTTGCAACACTAATTGAGCTGAAAATTTCAGAGGCCGGTTTGCAACGTGCGAATCGTGCCGAATTTTCAAAGTTGGCCAAAATCCAACTTCATTCTGCCTTGTGAACCAACCCAGCATCTTCAAGCTCAATTCTGACCACTTTTCACTTTGATTCATGGAAAAGTGTCTTCTAGGAACTTATAGTACTCTCTAAGAGGTTTCCAACGGTATAAAGTTTTCCAATTCTCGACTTATGCCGAGCGAGTTATGATTTTTCAAAGATTTATCGTAAAACTGAAAAATTTTCCAACTTCAAAGAAATAGAGTTTTTCAAGAACTCTTTATTCTTTTGATATTCTTAAACGTTTTGCTTACGATTTTCAAGATAAAAACTCAAATAATATTGTACCTAATAAAAGGCAAGTTGAACCTCGATTTACGTGTAATTGAGGTTCCTTTTTGCAAAATAATTCTTAGATTGTACTAGTGTACAATCTTTCTTGATAAGTGGGTTAATTGTGTGATTATCCACTATTAAATTGCCAGGCGCGCAAGGAGACCTTCAAGAGGATCTCATCGTGGACACTTGAACTTCCGGAAAATAATTCTTATTGAATTGCTCGGTGAGTGTCAAGTGTGTGAATTTTGATACTTGCTTATTTGTGGGATTTGTTGAAAGTTTTAAAAATAAGGGCGGGTGCGTACTTTATCGCACTCGTTCTAATTTCAAATGAATGAATGAAATGTATTGAATGAATGAATGAAATGCAATGTTATGTCATGAATGCTTATGTCGTTGGAGTGAACCTCCTCGACTTTCAAATGAATGGGGGACGCCCAAACTCATAGGCCGTCCTTAGACTCGAGCCAGCAATGGGCTTGGTCGGGGATTTGGACGAGCCATGAGATACAAATAAGCTCGACCTAATAAGAGGTCTTGCTTGGCATACTCGTTGAGTATCGCCCAATATTGGCCATTGTGGGCCCTTGGGGTGTACGGTGGACGGAGGGAAGTAAGTGGTGATCTACGGAAATGGAAATACCGACCCGGTTGACAGGAGGGTCAATGCGGGAAGGTATACGAATGACAACGGCAGATCGAGTGGAACTTAGCTCCTGAGAGCTACTATATCCTTGAATTGTTTCTGATTACTTTCCTGCTTGATTGATTGATTATTGAAAAGACATGGCTTTATTTATTAAATTTGGGATTGTTATTTGACTAAGTGCTTGCATGTGTGTTCTTGGCCTCACGAGCGTTAGCTCACCCTATAGTTTTGTTTTCCTTAACAGGACCGAATCTTGGAGAAATATGAAGGAACCATCCGTTGTACTTTTGTTAAGACTCCTGTTATATATTTTGACTAGGCCCTGGTTTGGGTTGTACTTTTGGAAATTGTAAACTTGAAAAGTTTGGGCCCTGATGTGTACTTTGAATTTAAGTCGTTTCATGATTACCCGATGTACTGGTTATACATTAAGTGACTTATTAAGCTTGAACGCTTCCGCATTATTGTATTCATGTTGTTCTCATCGAAGTGATTAGTTCGGTTTGAAATTGAATGGAATTGCTTGAGTCCTGGCGTGAGCTGGGCAGGCGTCCGCGGATACCCTTTGGTCCGCCTTAGAGAGACGTGGGGCGTCACAGTTGGTATCAGAGCTTAGGCTTCAGATCTCTGTAGCGTATTCTAGGCTTAAAGTTTAGGATGCTTGACTGTGGGATTAATTTGGATATTATGTGAACAAGGATCTATTGTATCTTAGGGGTTAAAGAAATTGATTATTCGGGAGTTCTTATTTGGGACTTGCAGAAGAAACTGAGGAATTAGGTGATGTTATATTGAAGGAAGAGATGGGATGAGAGATTTGAAGTGAAAGATTGGATGAATTTGAATTATCATTATATTTGTAAGTGTGGAAAGAATTGAGATAATTATTAGTACTGGCTATGGAGGATAAGAGACCGAGATTTGATAGTCAAACTCCATGTGTGATGATTTTGAACCAAGATAAAAGTACAAAGGAATAAAATGTATTTTCCGCCCACATATCTTCTAAAGATATTCTGCTTTGAAAATTTAAAGAAAAACTAGGATGTACTAGTTTTATTTGTAAGCGATGAGTGGAAGTAAGATATATATGCTTTAAATATGTGTAATTTTCCGATTTTGGTAAAAGGGTGAGTTTTACTTGAATTTCACATTTGAAAATTTGTGAATAACTAATGAGTTGTTGAACTTTGTATATGATGGGTTAATACAAGATTAACATTTTCTAAACTAAGTTTTCCCCCTTGATTGTATATTGGTGTAATCTCACACTTGAATTTGTCCATGCTTTACACGAAGAAAAATATATATATATATCCTGAGTTTTCGAAAGAATGGCAAGCTTATGTTTAATAATGTGAATCCTGAACTTGATAAGATTTCTGATTACTTGAAATACTCTTCTTATGTTTTAAAATTCTTGACTTTCAAGAAGAGTGAGCCAATTTTAAATGTACGGACTGAGGCAACTTTGAGATATAGAGCAACTGCATTCAAGAGTACAAGTTAGTGTGAATTGATTTGGTTTCCGTTTGACACGTAACGTAGCAAGTTGTACTTATTCTTGGGTTTGAACTTGGAGCTTGAAACTTTAATTACAAAACCCTAAGACTGGTTATTTTGGAGATGATGGTGTTCCGACTGGTGGCTGGTTATTAAAGATTTTGAACTTCGAATGGATAATCTTGGTTTTAGCTTGTGTTATGGCTTTATTGGATCTAATTTCGTAAAGGCATGTGATCTGATTGAAATTAGTGATGTCTGGACCCCTTTGGTTTAACTATGGACTTAGAAAGGGGTAGTGCACGCTGTGAGGCCTTTTGTATCCTGCTTGTATGTACTTCTATATTTTTGTGGCACTTAATTGCCGAAAATTATTTCAATTTTATCTTATTTCAATAATCGTAGTTCCAATGGTGCCAAAACCGTAAAATGACGTCAAAACTGTTTTGGGTTTTACGGCTTAACTTTCATTTCCGGTCATTTTCTTAGCTAAATTTTGTACTTGAATGTCTATGAGCCTATTGAACGGCTGGTGTTATGAATTTATATTGCGTATGACTTTGAGGTTGATTGAGGAAAATAATGAAGCCATGATGGCTGGAAAAGTAAGCAAATTTAGGGAAAATGCAGTCCATTTTTCTAGGCCGTTTAGTCTCTTTAGATTTGAGTTGCCTTTTGAAAGAAATGAAGGGTTTTTGGGTCGTTCAAACCCTAGGTCCTCTCGTCACTCTTGTTTTCAAAAACATCATGCTTTGCACCCTTGCATTAGTAAATAATTGGCGAGGCATACGACTAGAAGTCGAGCCTCACTTGTATTTTCTATTTACTCGATTTGGATGTGAACCCTTCACTTGTTTTACTTTGGGTCGTTTAGGGTTTCTTGGAGATTAAAACCAATTAGAAGTGAAAACTTTTGAAGTATCTGTACCTGAATCGGTGAGTGTACCACTCCCCTCACTTGTTGTTTAACTCGGTTTCTGTACATGCAATCTGTGATATGAACGTCTGAACTACCTATTTATTTTGTTTGAGACGAGAGTGTACTTTATCACACTCGTTCTCTTGACTGTTCATATGCTAATTTTGGTGCAAATTTGAATTTGTTATCTGTATCTGTATCTGTTCGGATGTCGTTTGGAAGCTTGTCTGCAACAACCTTTCTGTGACCTCTGAGCTCAACACTTGTGGCTAGTTACTCGAGTCGGGCGGACAAGGGTCTGGTCGATTAGATAACGAACCACGGTAGTCTGTTTTGGGATCTTTGGGTATTGAGACCCTTGATTCCGACATACTCGAGTATTACCATTTCTGAACTGATTGAAGTTCGGGCCTGGTAGGGGTATGTTGGGTGGAAGGAATGGAAGTAAAGTGGAGCCTACGGTTGGTTACTCTCAAACATTGACGGAGGGTCAATGAGATCCGATCAAGAATGTAAGCGAGGAACGGGGCTCTTGAGAGCCGTCCGTATCCTTTCTATCTGTGGTGTTGTTCATTTCCTTATTTGATTTGCATATGTGATTAATTGAATATGAAGTTCCACGTTTCTTACTTGCTATTATTTTGGTACCTCATTGAGCGTAAACTCATCCCCTTCCCGTTATCTTTGTTTTCCTTACAGGAAATTGAATACTTTTGGAAAAGCGATGAATATGGATTGCCGAGTTGAGCTTATGTA
Source organism: Coffea arabica (assembly GCF_036785885.1). Classification (NCBI taxonomy): domain Eukaryota; kingdom Viridiplantae; phylum Streptophyta; class Magnoliopsida; order Gentianales; family Rubiaceae; genus Coffea; species Coffea arabica. The sequence continues at coordinate 12,294,586 of NC_092325.1, forward strand.
CATATATATTTTGAATAGCTCCTTTTGGGCAAAACCCTAAACGCATGTTAATCCAACCCATTTGTGGAACCGTACATGTATAAACTTATGGGATAATTTTGTATGCTATTTTGGCTTGTAAATGCTGAATTTCAATGTGCATATGTTGGACTGATATCTGATTGGGTGGTGACGTGGCAACCACTATTCATTGTGGGTTTGATTTTCGTTTTGCCTTTGGCGACTTTGAATCGTTTAAGCGCGCTATTTCCTTCCTGAACGTTTTCGATTTCATTTAACTGCTCGATAGTCCTGGCAAGAGTTGGGCAGGCAGCCCGCTGAACCCTGTGGTTCGCCTTAGGGTAAGGTGGGGCTGTCACATATTCTGGACATTATTTCACCTTAATTGGTGAGTGTACCACTCCCCTGATTTATTGCTAAACTGGTTATCTGTACTTGGAAATTGCTATTTGAATGTCTTTCTCTACTATTTACTTTGTACGAGACGAGTGTGTACTTTATCACACTCGCTCTCTGGCCTGTATGACTTGTTTCCTGTATATACTTGAATCTGTTACCTGCGCCTGATATAATGTCGTTTGGAAGTGCATCCAACGACCTTCCTGTTAAGTCTAAACTTAACCTCTTGGGGAGTTAATTGAATCGAGCCAGTAAGGGCTTGGTCGAGGAAATTGACAATCCATGGGTACCTGTTCCTTGGGAATCTATGGGTATTGGAGACTCTGGATTTTCGGTATACTCGAGTATTACCATTCCTGTTCCGGTTTGGCATTCGGGCCTGGTAAGGGGTATGTTTGGTGTATGGGATTTTGGCATTAAAGTGGTGTTTTACTGGATTGGTTTCTTTATTTGAACGTTGACGGAGGGTCAACGAGGCTGGATCAACTATTGCAAAGGGGATTTGGCTCCTAAGAGCCACCTGTATCCTTTACATTATTATGTTTATTCATTTCTCGTATTTGACGTGCATATGTGCCTTAAAAGAAATTTCTTATGAGTTCTACTGCTTCTACTGTTTATACTTTTGGTACCTCACTGAGCTTCTAACTCACCCCGTTCTATTATCCTTGTTTTCGTTACAGGGAACCATCTTTTGCACCAATGATCATTTTGAAGAATGTATAAATACCCTTTTGTATAGCTCCTTGGAAGTTGGAAAACCCTAAATGTACCTTGATCCAAATATTTCCCTTTTGATTTGTAAATTTCAAACGTATGTGTATAAAACTATTTAACCATGTTCATGTATCTGATTTGGTTTGGAAATATTTTTCTCCGAGTTATATAACGTTATCTGTATTCGATTGGAGTCTGGTTGGATGGTGACATGGCAGTCACTATTCAATTGCGGTTCTGATTTTTCATTTTTCATTTTCGTTTTGAAATTTTGAATCGTGTAAGCGCGTTATTTTACTTCGGTACGTCTTAGATTGTGTATATCTGTCTTCGTAGTCCTGGCGAGAGTTGGGCAGGCAGTCCGCTAACCCCTTTGGTACGTCTTAGGGGAATGTGGGGCTGTCACATATAAACTGAGAAGGATTCTCAACCCACAAACTAGTGATTTAGTGAACCAAGGTGTTGGGTAGAAGACGCCACAACCAATTGTGGTTATTGGTTGATAAGTCAAAAAACACTCAAGAATAATTTCTCAAGTATTCAAGTTGGATCTCTTGGGGAAAAAAAGTTACAAAATGCACAAGTGCTTGGCTTGAAATTCACTCTTATTAATCTTATCAAAATGTTAAGGTTGAAGGCTTATTTATAGCCTTCTACAAGAT